>NC_056720.1:16466999-16569499 GCF_018831695.1 Puntigrus tetrazona | reverse complement strand
GTTGCTTAATAAATAAAATAGATTTTAAGAAAAAATAATAAATATTTTGCAGAAGCCATCATGCATTGATACTATATTGAGCTTATTATTGTTTTCTTAATACAGGCTCTTAGTTCTCTTTTTATATTATTATTATTATGTAATAAAATGAATTAAATTGAATTAACAGTACACAGATGGTTTAATTCTGTGATTAATACAGTAATGCAGTTTCTCCTTTCTGATATACAGACCGTTTACCTCAAAGCACCTCACGCATTCATTTTATAATCAAATGATTTACTAATGACTGATCCATAGCTAGACATCCGTCTCTGTTTTATAGATTGTTTGAGTTTAAAAAGAACGCCTGGACGTGCATCTCTACATCGTCATTTCTTTCTTGTTTTATTATGGGGATCATGTGAGAAACGATGGACAGAATGTAGTTATCAATCACTTTTATACCGTACAATCTATATATAGTGAGTTATGTATTCCCCGACCCCTTCACCTGCATTCAGATTTTCAAAAAACTTAGTTGTCTATGATTGTAAAAAATTAACGTAATTTTGAGACAAAAACTGTGAAAATGCTACTAAAAAACATGTTAAATTATTAACGGTAAATTCCTGTAAAATTTACAGGAAAAACCGTAACCTGATGTTCCCAGAATGCATTGCATTTCACATTTTGTTTGTATTTGATGTTTTTTCTTTAAAATCACTGTTTCCTCTTAGTTTTTCTTATCAGTTATGTTTATTAGGGTTATATGTTGCATATGTTTTTAAATGATATTTCGGTTTAATGCGCCTCGCCGTGATGTGTTTAGTTATATATGTTCATATTTAAAGGATGTGTTTGATGGGCTTTGGTTCATCACGTGACTTTGCTGGATATCAGTGCAGTTCAAAACAGATTTCAGTGCTTTAATAGTTGGTACATTAACATTACTGTATATCAGTTAACGGAAATGCGGTATTTAACTGTAAATTTAAGTTAAAGTAGAATTACAGTAGAATTCTGGCAGTTTTTCACCGTAAATTCTACAGATTTTCTTACAGTGTAGAACATACCCAGAAGGTCAGAAATGAATGGCACTGCTGGGCGTTACACTTTTAAAAGTACCGTATATTACGTTACTCCTTAAAAAAGTAACAATACTTTGCAACAGTAATGCAATGCTCTTCATGGATTGTAATATATTATGTTACTTTTGTGTTACTTTTTGTCACCTGGGCTATGCTTGTGACAGAAAAAGCCAATACAAAGCACTATACGGTACAGTCGAAGATAGGGTTGCCACCAGTCCTTTAAAAATATACAGAATCATCCCATATTTAGAGATAAAATCCTTCTATCTTACAAAGGCCAACCAGCTGAATCCTGTTATAGTGTAATAAATGAAATAAATCCTATGTCCTTGAGGGAGGGGGCTCTGGAAGTGGACAAGTGTTAGATAAGGGACAGAGAAGAGAGACCGCAGAAGGGACAAGAGCTGAGAAAGTGTTGGGAGAAGCCGTGAAGGTGTTGATATACAAGAGAGGTGAGATGATCCAAGACCAGACCAGACAAGTCCACGGGAAAAGAGTCAGAACTGCAGACTAACCGAAGGTGCAAAGAAAGGTAGGCTCTTTATATACAGGAGCAGAGAACAGGAGAGGGCGTCCTCTCAGGGTTTTTTTTCCAGATGTGAAAACCTGTGAACAACAAGCTTCTGTTCATACTCTCAGGTAGGTGTAGTCCAGTGCAGATGTACGTTATTAGAGAGGACATTGATTTCAAGTCAGGAGTGTGGTGACTTAGGAAACCAGCGTCAGGTTGCCAGGTTTATACAACTGTCACTCAAAACTAGCCTTTTTGAACCTTCTTGCACAAACGTTCCCGGTGGTCTAGCTGTTTACCTCCATGACCTCCATTTTGTGTTCTTGCACTAATTTTGTCTTTGCTCTAGTCTGCACACTTTGCACTTTATGTGTCTAAGGCACTGTCTTATCTCAGTATGTGAGTTCTTTTGTATTGTGTTGTAAGTGTGACTCCATGTAGCACCAGGTCCTGGAGAAACAGTGTCTCATTTCACTATGTACTGCACAGCTATATGTAGTTGAAATGACAATAAAAGCCACTAGACTTGACGTCTATATCTTCCACACAGCTCTTGTCTGTGGTTAACACACAACGTGGTTTCCTACAGACGCTTTTCACTGGTTTGGTCACTTGATGAACAACACAACCACACACTCGCATTAAACATGAACATGACAGACAAAACACTACCAGCATCCTCTCTTCTATTCAAAGATCTCCTAAAAACCAAAAAAAAGGAAACTGGTGTAATGTGTCGTAAATATACCGGTTGCAAAAAGTAAAAAAACTGCACTATAAAACACATCCTAAAAGAATTCAACTACATACTCATTCACTAAATCTGGTGTCTGATGAGAGGATGTGAAGATGAGTGTTCATCTAAAAGCCTGTTACAGATTCTTTAATAAAGACAACAATCAACAGTTCAGTTTTGAAGAAATGAAGGAAAACGCTATACTTGTGTTCGGATCAAACCTGCCCTACAGATGTATGATGTGATATACATGATAAATAAATGTAAAAGACAAACAGCAAAAAATATTTTAACAGGAAATTGAGGCGTATCCAATAGATTAGATTTCTCTTATTTTGCATTTTGTTTCTTTGCCTCCAGATATTAATGCAAGTTATACTGCTGCCTGTTTCAGTCATGAAATAAAATAAAATATAATAATAGTTCAAAGGTTTCGAACACATGAAGAAAACACTATTTGTGTGGTCAGAGCAAACCTGTCTTAACTTCCTCCTGATCGTGGTTCATCTTGAAAACTCAGTCGTGTGAAAGAAACAAGACATTATGAAGTGTTTTAACACCCTGAAGATCGTGCAGCTTCAGATCTGTGAGTTTATTGTAATGTGTTTTAATGTTCTTTGTTATAGAAAGGCTTTATTAAGCGGTTTGGTTCACGTGTGTGTTATTTGACAGATCTGTTCATATGGTGTGGAGCTGCAGAGACAGATCTGGGTCAGAACGTGACCCTAAACTGTGATCTGGATGAAAACGAGGTTATTTGGTTATTTCTGAAACTAGATTCTCCGGTTCTGATTTTACGCACTTTCTCGGCTACACCTCCTTTTTACTTCAAGAGCGAGTTTAAACAGAAATATTCGGTGCTAAATAAGCGCGGTCTGTTCATAAACAATGACACTGTTGATGATTTAGGAGTTTATTACTGTATGAAAATAAGTCCTCCTCAAAAATACAGCAGCGGCACGAGACTCAGTGATTCAGTGCATGCTTTTAAGACAAAAAACACAGCTGTGAATGTGTTAAATATCACAACGGCAGACATCCACCGTCATACAGCGGAGCAGAATCACTGGAGGACTATTACACTCATATCTGGAGTCATAAACGCTCTTCTGATCGCTGTGATCACCGGTGAGTTATTTCAGTTGGACAGAATTGCATGTGTTTCGACCGGGAAAAAAAGTTAAAACAGTATTAATCCTGTTCATTTTGTCACTTTTCAGCACTATTAAGATGTTTTATTTGTGGAAGCAAGAGAACCAGAGACAGCGTGAAACTATTTCAAGAGATGGAAGTTACGGATCGCCCTGAAGACTCAACCCAAGTTCAGGTAAAACAGGTTTTATTTAATAGAGATGTTTATAATGTGTACTAAATGAGCAGCAGTTAGAAGTAGATGAGGCTTATGATCTTTCTGAGCATATTGAGCGTTTAAAGAAAACGTTAACTCGTTTTGATTAAATGGTTTCCTGTTTTTCAGTATGTCGTGGTGGACTTTCTTCACCACGTAAACGTTTTTAATCCAGGAACCATGTCCTCCTACAGCTGCTGAAATCATCCACAGACTCTATACAGACTGATAAAGTATGAGATATCTTTCATGGAGATCTCTTCAGGCAGCACAAACTCAGCTTCAGATATGTTCACTTGAGCTGACTTGTCTTTCCATCTGATGGTCAGAAACATTTGTGTGAAAGTCATTTAGTCGTCTGTCATCTCCCTGTAGTCTCTTTTCGTCCTCACATAATAAAATGATTTAAACACAATATATCACCTTAGCACATTTATTTATTTGGCGAGTCTGAAGTGGGATAATCAACATGATAACAATGTGTGAGGCTGGTGAGGAAAAGACCCACATCTTACATAGTTCATAGATCATTTACTGCAAACAGTGGAGTAAAGTTTCTGTTTCTGTCTGTTAAACTCTGATCTTCCCAGAAATTTCACAAGACATTGCATATAGCACACATGTTGATTATGGTTCTTTATTTTATTCTCATTTTGGAGCTTGTCCAGTCTGGATTACACAACTCTCTGTGTATACTTTCTGAATATATACACATACATATTTGAATCGGAAGCGTTTATTAGGTTCACCCAATATATATTTTCTTTTTTTTGTCACTTCTGAAGACACTCAATGATACACGTTGTTTTACAGTTGTTGGGAGGGACTAGATGTGGGAACATGAGGAAGTGAAATCTGCATGAATATCATCTTCCCTGCAGGTGGTTTTTGCTCGTGATCTAACATGTAGGAACATATTCCACCGGCAGCTCGGTATGTTCTTCTTTTGTTCTTATGGTTAGCTATATTTTGAAATAAATAGTCATTTAAATATTAAATATTAAAGACATGGCTTGGAAACCTGATTTGTGATGTACTCTTTTAGTATATAGATCAGTTCTAAACACAGAAAAGTTCTGCGTCTAAAGTCACTCGACTCAAATGGAACGTAAACGATAGCATACCTTACAGTTTTTGGGAGGGACTAGGTGTAGACTACAGTAGGAACTTGAGGAAGTTAAACCTGTCAGAATATGACCTGACACGCAGGAACAGATTCCCCATGCGGCTCAGTGAGTACTTCTCTCTAGTTGTTTCTGAAAAATCCATCGCATTTCTATAAATGATTGCATATTTTGCCTATTTTGTGTTTAGGATGCATTTGATTTCGAGTTCTGTTTTCTTTTATGTTCTGTTACAGTTCTGATATTTCAATCCTGTTTTACGCATATGGAATAGTTTTTTGTTCAAATAATATTTGAAAAAAATAAATAAAAGTTGCTTTCAAATAATGCATAAACATTTGACATATTTAAGAAGTACCTCTACTAAATATGCACCAACTTTCCTAAAAAGATTGGTTATTCATCCTTTTTCTGTTATTCAAAGCGTCAAAACAAATTTGATGAAATATCACGAGGTACGACCAGAAAAAAAACTACCATTTTGAGACTTTTACATTGACATCCATTCAAAGGTAGGCCCCCGTGTCATATAACAATTTTCCAAGGACCCGTATAAGCATCAAACAGGTTTGTGAAAATCAAATCAAATAAATAAATAAACATTTATTTGCTGGTATGTAGTTAGCAACTTTGGAAATAATGCAGTATGACCTCAGAAACACAGTTATTTCTACAAGTGTTTATTATAAATTTGTTTAGGTGACTAATTATGTGCTTGTTATTTGAAAATTTTATGTGGTGCAACCTCTGGAGTGTTTTTCATTACGGATATATTTCCCTGTGACTGTCCCAGATTGGCAGTTTTTGCATTTATATTATATTAAGGATTCTTCTTCTTCTTCTGCTTATCCGGGGCTGGGTCGCGGGGGCAACAGTCTAAGCAGGGACGCCCAGACTTCCCTCTCCCCAAACACTTCCTCCAGCTCTTCCGGGGGAACACCGAGGCGCTCCCAGGCCAGACGAGAGACATAGTCCCTCCAGCGTGTCCTAGGTCTTCCCCAGGGCCTCCTCCTGGTGGGACATGCCCGGAACACCACCATTGGGAGGCGTCCAGGAGGCATCCGGAACAGATGCCCGAGCCACCTCAGCTGGCCTATCTTGATGTGGAGGAGCAGCGGGTCTAGTCCGAGCTCCTCCGGAGTGACTGAACTCCTCACCCTATCTCTAAGGGAGTGCCGAGCCACCCTACGGAGAAAACTCATTTCGGTCGCTTGTATCCGGGATCTCATCCTTTCGGTCATGACCCAAAGCTCATGAGAGTAGGAATGAAGATCGACCGGTAAATCGAGAGCTTCGCCTTGTGGCTCAGCTCCTTCTTCACCATGACAGACCAGTACAGCGACCGCATTACTGCAGAAGCTGCACCGATCTGTCTGTCTATCTCTCGTTCTCATCCTTCCCTCACTCGTGAACAAGACCCCAAGCTACTTAAACTCCTCCACCTGAGGCAGGAGCTCCCCACCAACCTGAAGGGGGCAAGCCACCCTTGTCCGACTGAGGATCATGGCCTCATACTTGGAGGTGCTGATTCTCATCCCAGCCGCTTCACACTCAGCTGCAAACCGCCCCAGCACACACTGTAGGTCTTGGCCAGATGCAGCCAACAGAACAACATCATCAGCAAAAAAGCAGAGAAGCTATCCTGTGGTCACCAAACCAGACCCCCTCCAGCCCCCGGCTGTGCCTAGAAATCCTGTCCATAAAAATAATGAACAGGACCGGTGACAAAGGCCAGCCCTGTCGGAGTCTGACTTAATGCCGGCAATGCGAACCAAGCTCCTGCTCTGATCATACAGGGATCGGACAGCCCTTCGGAACCTGGTCGAATGCCTTCTCCAAATCCACAAAACACATGTGGACTGGTTGGTCAAACTCCAGCATCCTGAAGAGGGTATAGAGCTGGTCCAGTGTTTCACGTCCAGGGCGAAACCAGCATTGTTCCTCTTGAAGCTGAGGTTCAACTATCGGACGGATTCTCCTCTCCAGTACCCTGGCAAATACTTTCCCAGGGAGGCTGAGGAGTGTGATCCCCCTGTAGTTGGAGTACATCCTCCGTTCCCCCTTCTTAAAAAGAGGAACCAACACCCTGGTCTGCCAGTCCAGAGGCACTGTCTCCCGCATCCACGCGATGCTGCAGAGGCGTGCCAGCCAAGACAGCCCCACAGCATCCAAAGACCTGAGGTACTCCGGGCGGATCTCATCCACCCCCGGTGCCTTGCCACCGAGTACCTTCTCAACAACCTCAGTGACCTCAGCCAGGGTGATGGTCGAGTCCCCCTCTGGGTCCTCAGCCTCTGCTCCCTCAATGGAAGACACGTTGGTGGGATTGAGGAGATCCTCAAAGTATTCCTTCCACCGCCCAACAATATCCCCAGTTGAGGTTAGCAGGTTCCCACCAGCACTGTATACGGTGTTGGCAGGGCACTGCCTCCTTTTCTGAGGCGTTGGACAGTTTGCCAGAACCTCTTTGAGGCCATCCGATAATCCTTTTCAATGGCTTCTCCAAACTCCTCCCAGACCAGAGTTTTTGCTTGCACAACCACCTGGGCAGAGGTCCGCTTGGCCCACCGATACCTGTCAGCTGCCTAAGGAGTCCCACAAGCCAACCAGGACCGATAGGACTCCTTCTTCAGCTTGACGGCATCCCTTACTTCCGGTGTCCACTATCGGGTTCGGGGGTTGCTACCACGACATGCACCGGAGACTTTACAGCCACAGCTCCGGACGGACTCAATGTCTCCAGCCTCCCTCAGGATACGGTCAAAGTTCTGCCGGAGGCGGACAGGGGTCTCTGCCAAATGTTCCCAACAGACCCTCACGGTACTTTTGGGCCTGCCAAGTCTGTCTGGCCTCCTCCCCCGCCAACGGATCCAACTCACCACCAGGTGGTGATCAGTTGACAGCTCCGCCCCTCTCTTCACCCGAGTGTCCAAGACATGCGGCCAGAGATCAGATGATACAACCACAAAGTCGATCATCGACTTCCACACTAGGGTGTCCTGATACCACGTGTATTGGTGGATACCCTTATTGCTTGAACATGGTGTTCGTTATGGACAGACCGTGACTAGCACAGAATTCCAACAACAGAACATCACTCTGGTTCAGATCGGGAGGGCTGTTCCTCCCAATCACGCCCCTCTAAGTGACACTAGCATCACCAACGTGAGCGTTGAAGTCCCCCAGCAGGATGATGCCCCGGTTGGAGCACTTTCCAGCACCCCTCCCAAGTATTCCAAGTAGGCCAGGTACACTACACTGCCATTCGGCCCGTAGGCACAAATGACAGTGAGAGTCCTCCCCCCAACCCGAAGTTGCAGGGATGTGACCCTCTCGTCCACCGGGTTAAACTCCAACACATGGTGGCTAAGCTGAGGGGCTATGAGCAAGTCCACACCAGGCCGGCTCTCACTGCAGGCAACACCAGAGTAGTGAAGAGTCCAGCCTCTTTCGTGCTGTGCGTGGCCCACAACAACTCAGGCTCTTTCCCCTTTTGTCTGGCTTGTCACCTAAGACCTGTTTGCCTTGGGAGACCCTACCAGGAGCATATAGCCCCGGACAACCTAGCTCCTAGGGTCATTCAGGCACTCAAACCCCTCCACCACATTAAGGTGGCGATCCTTGGAGGAGATATTAAGGATTTATATTATATTATTTATTTCAGAATAATAGATTTTTTAGCAACCAATAACAGCAATAACTGTATTAAATAAAAAATAAAATTGTTTTAGCAGTTTTATGCAATTTACAGAAAATTGACTCCATAACTACATTAAAGAATTATAGAGAATTTGATTTTGTTATGAGATTATTATCATTAAAAAAACTAAAAAGAAATGCTACCACTTTGTTTCAATACGCTTTAATTAGTCTACATAAAAAGGTTAAGCATGTTGAGGAAATTAATTAATTTCAATATATATATATATATTTTTAAGTTTATGGCCAATTCATCTTTATTGAAAAAAAGTAAAATCACTCAATTTTAAATGTTAATATAAATTTATGTGTGCACAACTTTCTTAATGTCTGAACAGCTACAAAAGATGTTACTGTTTTTTGTCAATTACCTATATATGATTTATTTTTTAATACAGCAAGTAAATGTGGAGCAGAAAGTGTTAGTTAGCTCATGAGAACAGAGGTCAAGGTAAACGGGAATTTCCATGAAAATAGAGATATTCTTTAGAGAACTTCTAAAGACGCCTGGCGTTAGTAATCCTGGAGACGTTGTGTTTCTCTTCATACACACACACACACTCTCATGGTTTCTGAGATGTTCAGTTAATAAAGTCTCAGTTGTGTATGGAAACACACGTGACACCTTTCATTGTCCTTGCTTTTAACCGTGACATGTGAACCTTAAGTGATGCATAGTGTCTGTTCATGACGCCGATCGTAGAGAAACCCCACAGCCTGTAAACAGGTCTTCTTCTGTGTCTTCTTCCAAGAGTGTGTGAAATGATTTCAGCTTGGTTTCTTTTAGTGTACACTTTTATGTGATCTGGAAGGTGGTGGAAGAGTCTGGTAGGTGATTCTGTGTTGTATGTAATTATGGAGACCTTTTTGTTCTGAATGTTTTGGATGAGCATTCGTGTTACTGTGTGTCTTAATATAACTGGTTACACTTTATTTTGATAATCCACAAGAGACGTTTTACCTGTTACTAACTCTCTGACTGCATGTCTATAACTGGGGCAGGTTTCGGATTAGAGAAGTAGTGTCTGATAGTCAGTGTGTAGTGTACTCGTGAGAAGACTGTCTACTAATACTCCATGACTGCTAGTTGACACGTAGTTGCAAAGTACAACTAAAATCGACTTGAAGTGTTAACAAATAATTAATATATCAGTTTAATATACCGTGATACGGACAAAACATACTGGAAAATACTTTACAATAATAAAATGCATTCCCGAAAAATCACACCCACGTCATTCGCTGTTTAAGATGTTTTGGATGCAAACTGGACTATCTGTCGTCTTACTCCGAATGCTCTCACCTCAGGGCTTCCCGTCTACTCTACATCTTTCTCACGCGGTAGCTTCTGCAGGTGTGCGGCTGTACCCCAACAAACAGGACATTCCCCTAACATTCCCATTGGGTTGTTTTTAACCTAGAGAGAACCTTCCCAGAACGTTCCCTGCTGTAACGGAGAGTCAGAGATGGTCGGATCCATTTGTTAGCTGTTTAATAAGAATCCTCAGACAGACAATGATCGGAGACAGGGCTGTCAGAGACAAGGGCAGAGAAACAGTAAACAGTCAGCAGAGAAGTATGAACGCTCAGAATTACCAGACTGTCATGTCGCATTCTATATGTCTATAGGTGTGCTTAGGTTGTTATAGATATGTAGATAGTGTTGATATCTATGATGACGTTGCATTTGCTCGATATGTGGCTTGTATATGTGTGTATAGGAAGCAGGCTGGCCCCCTCGTTCACTTCACGGAGTAGAACGCACTTCTAAGCGGCAGTGGGGTTCCCCGAGAGGGGCTTAAGGAGGTTAGCGCTCGTGAGCGGAACGCAGCCCGCGTCGACCCGCCCTTCTCTAGTGCGCATGCCCATTGACTTCATCAGTCTACCGCATCTAGCCTCAACCAACGTTTGGAAATTGGAGAAACGAGGAAAAAAAAGCTGAAAGAGCAAGCGATATTAATCACACATATTGTCGAAGATGATTTTGAGGTAGGCCGTGTATGTTTACGAGTAAACAAATGTCACGTGACCGGCGGGAAACCGCTATCGGGAAGAACATGAACTGAAAGTACTCTGAACACGTTTTGTACAGAAACGGTGTGCAATTAGTATTGTACTAATATTGTATCAACTCGTGCACGTTTTAACCATTTTATTAACTTTTCGTTAAAAAATAAATAACGAAAAAAACATTGCTCGTTGTTCCTTTAAGTTTAACGAACTGAAAGCGCCATTTCAGCTCGATATATTATTCTATGTTTTTATGGCTTATAGCCAGGTTAGCTTTAAACGTTATACGTTTAGTTTTACCAACAAAATGCCAGTTTAGTGATGATTCTCGAAGGTTTAGACTGGAGGAAACGGCTGACGTCACGAGTCTCCGGCGCATGCGCAGTTTCGTGTCACACACTTTCAGTTTTATTAGCTTTAGTCCCGGGTTCTGGACGTCGAGGATGTGTCCATCTGCTCCGAGAATCGAGCAAAAAGGGGCAGGTTCTGTTCCGAGTTAAAGATCTCAAACTACTCGGATGTGAGTCAAATGACACACAAAAAAAGTCACTCCCCAGTTTATTTTGCTATAAATTAAAAAACGCAAATACAAAAATGGTCTGGCTTCTAGTTGGGTTATGTTTTTTATAAGATTTGTATAATTATATGATAAAATGTTGTATAAGAAAAACAATATGACGTTATTATAAGATGAAAAATCCAATATATAAAATCAAAGTCAAACGTTTAGATGTCAAACATGTATTCTTTGAACTAGATTTATAGAAATGTATCATTTTAAACAGTAATGAAGTAGGAACAAACGAATCTATTAACGTCACAGCTGAACCAAACCGTTTAAAAACACTGAATGCTTTTGTTTTTTAGTACAACTACAGATGGACTGATTTAAGTCATATCCAGTCAAGATCATTGGCTGGTTTTGTTTTGTTCTCATTAATGAGTGGAGCGTGTCTCTTTAACATCTACACATACTGCCCACGTGTGTTTTCTATCTGTTTATGCTCACTGAACACAAAAACGGTGTTTATTATGCATACTGGTCAATAAATATGAAAGGAATCAAGCCGTTTTATATTTGTCAATATAAACATATTGTATGTTATATAAATAAGTTTGTAGAGCCAATAGATACTGCTTAAAAAGAGTCTATATCACTATATATTTCCAAATATATAAACTTAATTAGTTTCCCTTGTGACTGTGCTGATCAAGCAAAATTCTTTTATTTGTCCTCTTTTACGAACAAGTGCTTTTTTAAGCATTTAATCTTCAATCTCTCGACCTGTAGCAAAACCTTTAAGGCTAGTGACTCGTGTCCTGGCCAAGCAGTCCCGCTTTTCTGACATTATCACCATCACTAATGATCAGTGAAATGACAAGCAGCAAGTTTTAAAACACAGGCACATCTCATGACTCTTGTGTTTGACTTTGACTCTGAACTGATCTGGGCTTCAGTGGAACAGTTCAGAATAAGCTCAACGCCAGACAGAAAGCGAAGGCATGCCACGACTCAAGACAATTACGGCTGCTCTCCTCACCCACGAGCCTTGACTTTCTTCTTTCAGACAAACACAGTCAGAGCTTTTCAAACGTTTAGACCGACTCTTCCAAGCTTGGTAATGCCGGTGGATAGTATCTCTTGGTTTGAAGCTCCATAAATGGCATATTAACATTAGAGCATTCGTTGCCACATCACTTCCCCGTAAGTTGAGGTCCTGCCGTCGGTTTCAGAAACAGGAATGATTAGCTCTGGTGCAGATCATTGGGTTGTTGTTGTTGGAGCGGTATCGCTGTATATTCCCTTCAGCGCTTAACAATCATGATCAGTGTTTGCAAACGTCGACAGAAGAGAACCCAAGCCGCTCGTGCACTGTTCTGTGAGGTTCTGTGAGGTTCTGTGAGGTTCTGCTTTCTTAGTGAATATGAAATGAAGGCTGACGCTCCGCTTTGCCACTGTGGGGCACTATACTCATGTTCACGTGTGACTCATATGTGTTTTGTAGACGGTTCCACCAGGGATTGGACTTGTCATGACAGGCACTATTAATGTAATTAATACTAATAATACATTCATCGTTGATAGCAAAACAGAAAAGTTTGACATGACGATGCATCGAATGTTTCTCGACGGCTCTGCATGTATGGAAAGAGAAAGACTACAGAACTCCTTGAAGGGAATGAATAGGAGTTGGGTGGAATAGATATATTCCAGTACTTTACGTAATTATACTACAGCCTACGTAAGATTACGGGTAATGTAGAAACATGGTTGTGTTTATACCAGCATTGACTTTTCTTTTGCTCATGTGTGCAGATGCTGCGTCGTTTACTTACTTCTGCATCTAACAGTCAAAGGTTAGTATTCACAGACCTCTGTTAAGACATTTGACATCTGTTAAAAGGTTTTATGTTCGCTGCAGTTTGATTAAAGTAAAGTTGTTTCTCTTTTCCCAGTGTCTCTGCAGGACTCTCCGAATCGGTTTGACGGTGTTGTTGGAGGCTCCGTCATCTTGCCTTGCTTATATGTCAATCAACAGCCAAGTACTGATGTGTTTTGGCGACTGAATGAGAGTGTAAATGTGCTTAATATTATAAATGAAAAACCCTCAATACTAAATCAGAAGGAAATATTCAAGAATCGAGCAAAAAGTTTCCCTTCAGAGTATGCAAAGGGAAACTACTCCATCAAACTGAAAGATCTGGATTTCATTCACGCAGGAATCTACACTTGTTTTTTACAAGAGTCAAATGAGGAAAAGAGAATGCAGCTTTTTATCAAAGGTATACGTGAAGTCCTTGTGTGTTAAATTATGATTTAAACACTGAACACTGATACATGCTCTCTAACCTTAATTATACTACTAATAAAGTATTAGTCCTAATCCTTTTTCAAAAGATAATTTCCATAATTTTACGTAGTACACTGCAACATATAACATACACTAATGCATGTTCAGGTGTTTGTTTTTCTAATAGGTTTCCTTTTAATCAGTTATTTGATGCTATAAAAACTTGTCACGATTGTGTGTGGGTTCCCTTCATGACGAGATGTTTTGGCTTCACATTTCTGCAGTGGAAGGAAGTATAAATGTGTTCTCCATCTTTTTTAACAATCCATTTTCTATACATTATACCTTTTATTCTTACAGAAAAGCCCGACAAGCCAACAGAAAAGCCTGAAAAACCATCTGAAAGACAAAAGAACTCAGCTATGGGAACAGAGTCACTGAAGATTATGGAAGTCCTAACCGCTCTGCTGGGATTTACTCTGCACCTTCTCTGAGATTCTGTTACGTTTGGCTAGCTGAGATTGCTATTGATACTCAATAGGAGCTTTTCCACTATCTGATAGTGGATAGTATGATAGTGGAAAAGCGGCAAATGCTTCAGGTTATTGCTGCTTTAGAATATCTTTTTATTTATACTCTACATCGGACCACTCTCAAACATGCTGTGTATGCTATCATCCTTATATTACGATGTGTATTATTAGTGGCCAAGAACCACTATTGTATCTAACCATTACTAGAGACGACTCCAGTACTACAACTCTGACTATCTACCAATACTTTTGATGTAGTTCATACATGTTATTTTTAATGTAGTTTTACCAGACTTGAAACACGGTCTCCCCATCACCACCGTGTCATATCAGTGTCTTCATGAACATTCTTATCAGTGTGTTTGACGTTAATGCGTTTGGCTATTTAATCACTATGTCTTTTATATAGTATTTGCTGTTAAAGTTTTGTCTCTGTATGCAGTGCTATTTTAAATTTACAAACTCATTACAATGTCAATACCGGAAAAAAAACTTCTGAAAATAAATTTCTCAACCCATTTCAAAGATTTAGGGTCATGCAGTGTTTTGTTTACATACATTTTTTTCTGTAGTATTATAATAACTATCATGAAGAAACAACATGAAGTTGGTCGTTGTATACCAGCAGAAGTATTGAAATACACAGTTAATTTTATCTGTATCTTGTGTTAACTTCACCGTGTTCAGGTTTGTAACAATCTGCTAAAGCTTAAAAAATAAAGTGATGTATTTAAAGAGAAAAACATTTCTGTGGTGTTCTCAATTCATTAACTGATATATAAATCCATGATGCACAAACTAATACATTTTGAGATGAAATGGTGTTATTGTTACATGCATTTAGTTGGGTTTTTACTGGTTACTTCATCTGAAAATGTGATTGGCTGCTGTATAAAGCCAACAAAAATGATTTTATAGGATTTTGGAATTGATGAATGTTTTTATAAGTGGAAGACTGCAAACAACAACATTTTTGTTAAAACCTGATTCCTGTCTATGGTATTTGTCAAATAAATCCTGCAAATGGATTTGAACGTTGCCTCCTCGCACTCATTACAGAATACTTCGCCTAATGAGAATCCAGCGGGGGTTTTGAATCTGTGAGCGGCATGCGCTTACCAACCAGATTATCAAGATCACCTTAACCAGCTTCAAGCAGTGAACGAGCATCTCACGCATTTTATCAGAACTCTGCCATCACCGTCACCCCAGACGGTTTGCTCTGCCTGATAAATTTGACAGTGTCGCCAATCAGTGTAAGGGTTTTTTACGTCAACTCCGCTTTTATCTGAAAATTCAGGGAGTTAAGTTTGAATCAGAAGATAAAAAATGTGCTTTTATCATAACTGTGTTAACTGGGAGAGCACTCGACTGGGCATCAGCAGTCTGGGATGCACAATTTTGATCTTCCGTGGATTATTTCACACAACAGATTAGAGACGTTTTTGAATATCCAGCCAATGGAAGGGACGTTTCCACGCAGCTCATTCATATGATGCAGGGTAACCGCTCAGCAGCAGACTATGCCATCGAGTTCAGAACTCTCTCTGCTCAGAGAACTCAGACTCTCACCCTCAGGAATCCATCACACTATACATAGTCGACTCACCTAAGCACAAAGTCATTCTTGGATACCCTGGCTTTCGGTGCATAACCCCAGTATCTCTTGGTATCATGGTGAACTGACAGGCTGGTCCGCCTTCTGCCAAGATCGCTGTCTCCCTTGTAATCCGGCACTCTGTATGACTACCAGTATTGAGAGCCCTGCCACGCAACAGCCCGATAACATTCCCTCCTGCTATCATGACATCCTAGACGTGTTCAGTAAAACCAAGGCAACGCAGTTACCCCCTCATCGACCATGGGATTGTGCAATAGACCTCTAACCCAATGCCATACCCCCACGGAGCAAAATTTACCCACTATCCAGAACTGAAAACCAGGCCATTGAGGAATATATAGAAGAGGCTCTGCAGTCCGGTTTCATTCGTCCCTCTACTTCACCAGCAGCAGCTGGGTTCTTCTTTGTTGAGAAGAAGGATGGAGGATTGAGACCTTGTATAGACTATAGAGGGTTAAATAAGTGATCAAGTATCGCTACCCACTTCCACTTGTACCATCTGCACTTGAGCAATTAGGAAAAGCAACCATCGCCACCAAATTAGACCTCAGAAGTGCGTATAACCTCATCCGTATAAAGGAGGGCGATGAATGGAAAACTGCATTTCTCACCAGCAGGGGGCACTACGAAAATCAGGTGATGCCGTATGGCCTAGCCAACGCACCAGCTGTCTTCCAGTCTTTCATCAACCGTTATGTAGTAGCCTATATCGACGACATTCTTATATACTCCAAATCTGAATCTGTCCACGTCAATCATGTACAAACCAGACTCTTAGAGAATTAGCCCTACGTTAAAGCTGAAAAATGTGAATTTCATGTCCGGCAGACCTCCTTCCTGGGGTATTATGTAAGTCACTATGGAGTAAGAATGGATGAAAGAAAGGTCCAGGCTGTTAGTCGTTAGACTGGCCACAACCCACGACAATCAAGGAGCTACAGCATTTCTTAGAGTTTGCCAACTGCTACCGTCGTGTCATCTGCAACTATAGTACCGTTGTGTCAACGCTAACATCATTATTACAGGGTAAACCGAAAAAACTCAAGTGGACCAAGGAAGCCAGCCAAGCCTTTGATGACCTGAAGGAACAATTCACTTCTGCCCCTATCTTGAAGCACCCTAATCCTGATTCCCCATTCGTGGTTGAGGTAGATGCTTCAGACTGCGGAATCGGAGCAGTGCTTTCTCAGAGAAGTGAGCCAACAGGCAAGCTGCACCCTTGTGCCTTCTTCTCCAGGAAGCTATCTGCAGCAGAATGCAATTATGATGTGGGAAACAAAGAATTTTTTTTTGATGAAAGCAGCTCTGGAGGAATGGAGGCACTGGCTAGAGGGGGCCAAGCATACTTTTCAGGTGATTAGACCCCCAAAGAACTACCTTCTGGTCTCCTTAATCCCCTGCCCATTCCACAACGACCATGGTCCCACCTCTCCATAGATTTCGTAACTGACCTACCCCCATCAGGTCACTATACCACAATTTAGGTTCTCCAAATCATGCCACTTAGTACCCTTTAAAGGACTCCCTACTGCTAATGGACATTGCCAGCTTACCGTACTTTACTAAGTGTTTCTCTGATTTATCCTGCCTGTCTCATTGTGTAAGATCTCTGCCTGTTTGTTCTCTCTGCTGTTTGGATTTGCCCCTTTCATTTGTTTGCTGTTCCAGACTGTTCTGACCCACTGCCTGCTTATCTACGTTGTCTAAGGACTACCCTCAAACTTGGTACTTGATCTGACTGCTTTGCTTGAACCTGATTCCTGTCTATGGTATTTGTCAGATAAACCCTACAAATGGATTCAAACGTTGCCTGCTTGCCTTCATTACATACATGCTCTGTGTGCCCTACTTTTTCGTTGCTCTTAATTGTGTTATTGTGTTCAGGTGTTTTGAGTTTGGTCCATTACGTTGTGTATATAATCCCTGTGTGTTTGAGTTTAGTTTGTCCGACCTTGTTGTTATTACCTGTGGTTTTCTTTCTTTCTGCCTGCCTGCAGTGATATTGTTTATTTTGTGTTTGGAAGATTAAAGACTTATTTTTGTTGCATTCTCGACTAGTGCTCCTTCTCTTTCTCAAACCACAGCGTGACAACAGTGCAAAAGTTGATGCTGTACTGTAATTTTAGACTAGATCTTCGGAGATCCCACCAGCAGGTGCTAACTACAAACACACAGATTTTCTCACATGCCCTGATTTGAACATGTGATCAGTGATCATATTCTGATTTTGGTTAAATAAACATGAGTGCAGATTCATCCAGACCACTGCAAGATTATTCAATTTCAGTATCACTTGGTGTTTTACAGATCATTAAAATGTATGTTAAACAAAAAACTCTGATGCCATTATTTTTGTGACTGTTTGTTTGTCATTAAGTATATTTTTAAAACACATGACATCAGTTTAACTAGAAAAGGGATGATTAAAAGTGCTGTGTGAGCATGTGTTCATCTCTGACTTCCCTTCTGGTCTGTGTGGTCGATTTTCATCTTAAGCAGTCATGTTTCCGCTCACAGAGATGTTTGAGTGAATACAGTATAGAACACACTCCTCAGGATCAGACGATGAAGATCGTACCGCTTCAGATCTGTGAGTTTCTCACATTAGATGTGATTTATTAAATGCTGTATGTTAATGAATATGTGTTTGTTTCTCTGCTAGATCTGTTGATGGTGTCTTCAGTCACAGAGAGTGTAAGAAACACAGCAGTAAGTTTAGGATCTGAGCTGATTATAAGCTGTGATCTTGATATAAAGGAGATTTACTGGATCAGACACAAATCACCAGACCCTCCAGAGATCATCTTACGCTCTTATGATCACTTGTATGATGCAGCTAAATATGAAAACATCACCTTCAAACCCAAATATTCAGTGAAAACTAACAGCCGTCTGTGGATCAGAAATATCAGCACTGATGAATCAGGAGTTTATTATTGTGTTAAAACTAGTGAACCACTAAAGTTCAGCAACGGAACCAGAATCTACATCAACGGTGAGATACTTTCTATTTCATATATTTTAAATCCATAAGATTGTACTCTATATTAAATATATACTGTGTTAAGCATAATTTAAAATAAATATTCTAATAAAGAATAACTTGTGATTGATCTAATAATCTATCCGTTTTACAGACACAGTCCATGAGAGTCCAACAGAATCATGCAGCGCTTCACAACAGGAGATACCATGGATATGGAGAAACCTGACCATCACATCTCTTCTGTTCAATGTGCTTTTGATCGTGGCATTGATAGGTAGGTCTTTTTTAATCTATGTTTAGGTGACGGTCTCTGCAAACTTACTTTAAAACTCTAGACCTGTACAAATGTAATAATATCCTTCCTTTATGATTGTCTTTTGTAAACTGTCACAAGTTGTTTTATGATACAGTAATGCTTTATTTATCGTTTCTGTTTTAGGAAAGAGCTACCTTCAGTCAAGAAGATTAAACAAAACGTCAGCAGACCCTCAAAGTACCACAGCAGCTCAATACTCAAACAATTCACACGTAAGACTGATTCTTTCTATTTGACATAATTAGCTTTTCCAAATAATATATTTGAGATTGAATATTTGGTTTATCTGAACCGTTTTCACTAAATAACATATAGGTTTTGTGCACCACTGATCGGTCGGCTGTGACATGTCTTTATGTAATGACCAAAAATGTTGTACGTAGCACTAGTTAGTTTTATTTTACCATAAGAACTATATCTTTTTTCTTTAAATAAAATAAACATTAGCTGAAATAAATTTAACTTCAACTTATTTTATGTCAGCCAATTGCACAGGAAATGTCTTTCGTTGTCTTTAAACTCAGTGTACTAAAATAACTATAACTAAAATAAAAATTAAATGTATTAATTAAAATAAAAAAAAATGTAAATGGAAGACTATAGTAAACAAGCTTAATATCTTGCTAAAATCTATCCTAAAATAACACTGGTGCTGTTTTCATATTTTATATTTAGTGCGCTCTTTGTCAGATAATCATAAGCAATTTGGTACAACTCTATTTCATGTCCATTTACTCATTAATTTGGTTAGATGTTCTGTTATTATTACCCCTCTGCTTCTGTTTCTGGATCATCTTGAGAGGGTTTATTTTCTGGTCATGACTACGTTATAATGTATAATTAATATGTTAATCTTTCAGTATTCTGCAGCTGATGTTTCCACGCGCCTCAGTGAAAACAGACCTCATCAGGAGCAGAGCATCTACTCTCTTCTACAGCCAGTAAAAGTGTGAAGAGATATTTGAGACAAAGTAAATCCGTTGAAAGATTACTGGACTAAAACCCTTCTCACACAGACCTTCAGTGCAGGAGGAACCCGTGCTCGTATGAACGCAGATAGTTCATAGTGACGCTCAGTTCTGAGCTAGTTTTCCAACACTGTCTCACGACCAATTCTTACGTATTTTACGAGGTGAACCTCACGATTTTGTTTGATTTGTCTAAACCCCCGTGACAGAGTCACTCGTACAAATTCACAGGAAACTGGTAACTCGTAAAATACGAACAATTTAGCAAAAATCGTCTGAATTCGAATGAGTGAGGTCGTGCAAACTTGTACCAACTAGCCACCTTGTAAAAAATGCACGAATGGCCCTGAGATCAGGCTGGATTTCTCAAACCTTTAAAGTGCCACATGAAAAATATCATCAGTAGTTATACTGATCCAAAAATAAAATGTTCATGTAGTAGACACTGAGGTGATATTAGTGACAAGAGGAAGTGGTTTCTCAGTAACTATAAAGTTTAATGGTGTTTTTACTGATGCTGAACTGTGCTCTCGTTACAGAAGTACTTGTTTTTTTTTGTTATCGTGTATGTTTGCTGCTTTGTGAATTGTTATATCTGTTATAAAATGTTCCCGTTTTGAGACGCTTTGCTTCTAACTAGCAGTCAGTCAGTTGCATGTAAACCACAGGGCAATGAGGTTTTCTTGGAGCCGAAGCAGCTTCTCAATCAGTTTCACGAAACATGCAATGAACAATCCTTAATCTACAACACATCAGCTAGCAGTGCTGAAAATAAATTCCTTTCTCGCATTGCTTTGCGCTATACAGCTGAATATATTAAGATTTCCTATTTTCAGCTAATGTTTTGTGTTTTATAAAGAGTTCACATACAGCAGGAGGAGGAACAACTTTCAGTGCATGTGCTAAAGAGACTCCGTTTTTAAAAAGTCCAACTTCTGCACAGCTCGTTTTTGTGGTTACCACAGCGTGGGTTTTCTGCAGGTAAACTCTTCCACACTTTGGTCACTTGTCTTTCAGTGAATGCATGCAGACCAGGGCAGATATGACGCTTACTTTCATGTGTGCGAAAGCAAAGCTGCAAGGCATAGACATACGGTCTTGTTATACCATGCACTGGAAAGGTTTTTAGTAAAAACGCTTCACCTGCTAAACTACTGGCTTGTTACCCAGCTGTCTGCTCAGCCCCGTGGGGTACGTTCATGTTTTTGGACTTCAATAAAGCTGATCTAACTCTGCATTTGTCTTTGTCTCTGCCGCAGTACATCATAAACACCTACATGCACACCGTGGTTTAAACTAACCATGCTAACACAACAGGAAACAAATTAAACAGATGTATGTCAAATACACCTGACTTTCTGTTATCTTAAATTTCCTCAGACCAAACCAATGAGAACCAACAAGAAACTGTTAGCATGTCCTGTTCGATCCTGCTGGTATATAATATAACTAAATCGTTAGGCTTCAAAGAGAAAGAAAAATTAAATTTTACAAAGTACAATACATGCGCTTTGGGGAAATATGGTTTGTGCCGACCACATTTTGTTTTGTCTGCAACTCTCAAGGACGTACTTAAACATTAACCGAATTGGCGCTATCTTGAATTTATGAAGATTATATTAAGGTTGGGTTTTGAGCAAATGTGGTTGGAGAAGACCTCCTTTAACTTCCTCTCGTGGGGATCTCCCTCTTGAAAGTGCAGAGGTAAAGTCATGTGAAAGAAACAAATCTGAATCACGCTGAAGCACTTCATGAACATAGCCTACAGAAAAAACAGCATTCGGCGTGCTTTGCAAACGAACGCATTTATGATATTTTATGGCGCGAGTATAACAGCTTTGTGTGTGTTGTGTTCGGAGCAGCTGGTGATGTGTGATTAGGTTATTGGCTAACATCACTGGACGTGCTGCTGTTTCTGCTCTGCTTCGCTCACCTGTGGCTAACACCCCTTTCTTCTTACCTCATGTTAAGTATTTCAAGACGCTTGTGAAAGCTGTTCCACTGGTCCTGGTCGTGTTACAAGCAGCGCACCACAGAGTCTCACCTTTGAGAGAGAGTGCTAGCTAGCGGCCGTCTATCTGGGCGCTAGCTCACCAGTGTGGGGATGTGGAAAGATCTAAAGGCTTACATTTAACAGAAATATTATACTGATGCTGTCAGAAGAAAAGATTATCTGAACACCGAGGTGTTGTGGCATTACTCTACTGTGAAATTATGTCTTAAAATGATATATAATGGGTATTATTAGCTTATTAGGTTAACACACCACTTTTACTTACTATTAAATTATATTCAAGTTATAATTTATACTACTTAAGTATAATTTACAGAAACACGTCAGAAACACATTAGTGTAATTTTAGAGGTATATAATTACAACAACTTCTGTGGGGTGAAAACTAAAAGCGGTTAACTTATTTATAAAGTAATACGTAAGTTAATAATATTACATTTGAAAGGAGTAACTAGTAAAGCCATGATGATTTTTAACACTGAAACCAATCGAGTTGTTATAGTCAATGTAAATGATTATTATCATCATCAGAATAGCTGTAAAGTTTATTAAAATAGTTTTATGCATGTTTAGCGTATTTATCTATGCGCTGTACTGAATGAAAAGACTCAACGAATCTCTCTCTCTTTAACCTTAAAGTTTTTGTCGTTAATAAATTAGCAAACCAAATCGGAGGTGAAGCGCAGGACTCAAAAGCGTTACTTTTCTCACCGATGACCAGAACGGACCAATCATATTTGCGATAGTGGACAACGTTGCCTTAAGACCCTTGAAGATTGATTTTCTCTTACGTGTGAGTTACAGTCAGTAGAATGTATAGATATAAGAGATTTCACTTCTACTGTACACGTGTTATATAGAGATGTGTTAGCGTCGAGCAGCTGGCGGCGGATGATTGAGTTTGTGGTTCGTCGCGCGCCCTCTGGAGGAACGCTTCAGGTTTCCCGCCCTAAGATTTGTGGAGACGAACGAAAAGCATTCTGGGTAACCGGGAAAGATGGCGGACGACGCGGAGCAGGTACGATACACTGTCTTACACACACACATGTTTTTACTGCTCTGTGTGATCGAGAAGGTCACGGCGTCGAGTGTGTTTTTAAAGAGTTTATATGACCGTCCCGTTCTTTACTGTCCAGCAACAAACCACGAACACCGTAGAAGAACCTCTGGATCTGATCCGCCTGAGTCTGGATGAGAGGATCTACGTGAAGATGAGGAACGACAGAGAGCTGCGAGGAAGACTGCACGTGAGGAACACACACCTCACTCCTTCACCCCTTCACTCCTTCACTCTTTCACTCCTTCCTTCCCTCCTTCGTTCACTCCTTCACTCCTTCACTCCTTCGTTCCTTCACTCGTTCCTTCATCACCGGTTTAAAGCTCCAGTGCAGAGAAACACCGTGAAGCGAAATTAAACTCTTTCCTCTAACTCTAATGACTTTATATACCAGACAATAAAGACCTAAAGCTTAATAACGATTATTTTAGAGTCATAATTATACAGTAGTAGTTTTTAATAATAAGATTATTTGTTTTCATATTTTCTGGTTTAGTGTATGTTCCAGTAATTGTACTGACTTTATTTGTATTTATTTTAACTATCATTAATTATTATTGAACAGTGTTTGTTATTAATGAGTATTACTGCTGTTTTGTATTTATTGATACCTGAATATGTATACAACAAACTACCAGTCTATTCTAAATGGTACATTTTATGTATTAAACACATTAATATGTTTCATACAATCTATACTACATGAATCTGAATATGTACATCTACATACATGCAACTATTTCACTAAATATACTGTGTGTGTGTGTGTGTGTATACATAATAAATATAAACAGATATGTATATATATGTGTGTGTGTGTGTTTCATTCATGCTGTTGTTTTTCCAGCAGGACGTAGACAACATATTGATCAAATATGTATTTATTGATTTATTTCTACTTCTTGTTCCTGATGCGTTCAGGCCTACGACCAGCACTTAAACATGATCCTCGGCGACGTGGAAGAGACCGTGACGACCGTGGAGATCGACGAGGAGACGTATGAAGAGATCTATAAGGTAACGCTCTTCATCTTTGAGCTCGTTCTTCTCCAGACGCTTTCTGTCAACTAAAAACAATAAATGCCTGTATCTGTAAGACTGAGCAGTAATCTGATTGGAGGATCGGTTGACTCCTCATCTATAATGTGTATACATGTTTTGAAATGTTTCAGTCGACGAAGAGGAACATCCCGATGCTGTTTGTCCGCGGGGACGGCGTGGTGCTGGTGGCTCCTCCGCTGAGGGTCGGCTAGCTCCACACGGATCTTCTTCAGCGTTATGATTTGGACTTTCCTTCTTCCTCCAGCGGGTGGACTCTCTTTGTTTTCAGAAGCACGGAGCGGTGAATCGGTTCCTTTTGCGAGTTGACTTTTGCTTTTAGTTTGGTAAACCCGCGCCGCGTTTGATTTGAGTGTTTTTGACCGTCATTAAAAGTCATGAAGTTTCTTCAAGTGGCTGCTGCTTTCACTTCCTTGAGAAGATCTGAAATACAGAACAAGTGCGTCGTTAATGGCATTTCTAAAAAGGATGTTCCGATTGAGTTTGATGGGATATTAGCGTTATATTTAATAAAGTAACAGTTTATTTTTATAGCAGGCTAATATACATTTTCGAAATGTAAGATTTTAGAAGAGCCTGCATTTATTCGATCAAAAATAAAATAATAGCAGTAATATTTTCAAATATGTTAATATGCTGATTTGGTCCTTTAATCATTTTTAAGTACTGTTAGTGCTCAGATATGTATGATGGTTCTTTTTTTTTTATTAAAAAATCAGATTTTTATGATTCTGTGATGGGAAAGAAGTCAATGAACTTCAAGCATGTGAAATGTTTTCCACACTAATAATACTACTTCAGCAATGATTAGCTAATAGCTGCTTCCTGAAGGATCATGGGACACAGACTGAAGGAATGATGCTTTCTTATACATTACATGCTTTGATATAGAAAACTTACTCTTACTTTTTGATACTATATATATATTATATATATATATACACACTATGAGAGCTGTATCATGTCACAGGATCTCTTGGGCAGCGACACTAGACACTAGAGAAGAAATTCATTCTTTCTCACTTCTATTTAATTCAGTGTGTGCTTTATTGGCGTGAGAGTGTTAGAGTATAGAGTTATTAACACTCCATCTTCAACAGACAGGAACATGCATGTAGACGCTTAAATCAACGGTCTAGATGTCTGCGGTGCACTTAAGTACAGTATGCTTCAAACTCACGGGTTTGTCTGGAGGTCTGAGCTGAAGCAGAGCGATGAGGACCAGGTTCTTCCAGCAGAGGGCAGTCCATGAACATAAAGATCCATGAAGAGGTCCTTATGTAGAAATTCAGCTCCGTTATCTGCTGGAGATGCTAGGATATCTTATAACAATTTCAAGGGACTCTTTCATGAATGCATTCTCCTCTTTTATTATTTATTAGTATTGTGTATTTATTATCACACTTTTATTAAGGAAAACTTTTTTTATCATAAACGTGGTCAAATAACATCATTTTTAACGTTTCTTTTATTTTAAATGCATCGCCACAACAGGTTAATACGCTTAAAATGTTAAGTTGGAATGGCTTAAAAGATTTTATAACATTTTTCCCCCATCATTTTAACTTTGGTCTATGAACCAAACACCTCACATTTAATCTGACACTGCATATAATAAATGCACATGTCCAAGAAATAGTAATAATAATAATAATAAATGCTCAGCGTGTGGTTGGTTCATGTGAGTTAGTTCTGGACTCAGAAGTGAGCAGCAGATGGAGCTAGCGTCTTCTTCTGGAGCGTTTCTTCTCCTGTAATTGAGTTCCTCACAATTAAAATCAATTTCACATTTCAGCGACGTTTCAAAGGCTCTCTGGGGTCAAAACTAGAAGCGCAGCTCCAGAAATAGAGCAGTTGTTTGGAGAAGAGCACCGAAATAACGCGTTCCCATGATGTGGGTCTTTCCCGTTCGTGACGCAGAGCTCGGTGAAGATGCCTTAACTTTTCCCACAGCCTGAAATAGTCTCCTGGAGGTGGCTGATAACCAGAGAGATCTGACGGAGCCTGGCGAGACTCAGAAGTATCTTTGAGACATCAGGCGGTGGACAGAAAACCAAAGCTTATATATTGGGAAACCTGTCCAATAAATACTGAAGAATATATTGCGCTCAAATAGTTGGATGTTTGGCCTCTAGATGGTTCAAGTCTTTTTTTTAACTTCTACTAGTTTATTAAGCTGGAATACGTACCGGAAGCCATTTTTTAAAATGGACGTTGGTGGTGTATTTTCTCGGCTCGCTTTCCTCTTCATTCGTGTGTTCTTTCACATCTCTAACGTGTTTTTTGGGTGATTGCATGAACACTGGAGCTCCTTCGGTTAATCTGAAACGACTCAAGACCGTGGCGTAGATTATACCCCAAACATTATCGTAGCGTGTTTGGTTGTGCATTTACCAAGAATCATAACAGTAACTACATTTATTCATTTCTTAAAGTAAATCAGCTGAAAATCAGGCCATCCGAAGATTAGCTCATTTGGAGAAATTGAGCATTTCATTATTTGTGAGAATGGGTGCCGTCAGAATGAGAGGCCAAACATAACAGTAATCCACACGACGTTAACATCTTTTAAGTGAAATAGATTTTTAGGGTGTTTCGGTTGGTCCTTTATCCATTGAAAAGTTTACTCGACCATAATCAGGTGAGAAATATGAAGTTTAGAACTTTCCAAAACGGCTCTAAATTAATGTTGCTGGAAGCTTTATTACAGATTACATATTTTTGGCTCAAAGCAATAGTTTGAAATAAAAACCTCTTTATGAAAAGTCTTTATGCTTCACGAGACATTAACCCACAGACGGGAGTGTGTTTATCAGCTGTTTGGACTCTAATTCTGACGGCACCCATTCGCTGCAGAGCATCCGTCGACGGGCGAGTGACATAACGCTGAGTTTTTCATTGAATCGTTCTAATTCTAGAGAAGAAGTGCACCGCTGCTACGGTTCTGAAGATGATAACACACGTTCCAGCCGATTCAGTGAAGAACACAGCATTATTGTTCACTGTGGTGAATGAGAGAGAGATAACCGAAGGATAAAGATGATCGTTTTATCATTACGTTAGCTGTCGTTCGAGCGGTAAAGCTGTCGAAATCATAGCAAAGAAGTAAAACCCAATGAAGACAACAAAAAAAGTGATTATTTTTCCACTGTGTGCAAACAAGGAACGAAAGGAACGTGAATCACCGTCACAAGTGTTTCTGACCGAGTCTGAGAGCACATCACCTCTCAGGATGGTTTTTTCCTATAACTAATGTGAGAAGCACGTCTCTGGCCGCGAGGGACCTGCGTCTAATCTTAGATCGGCTGCAGTGTCCAGAAATCCTCCTAAGCTGGAAATAGCGGCGCTAAACATAGACTCACGGCCTGTAAGATCTTATACTAATGTGCAGAAAGATGTTGGCAAGTCAGCGCATAGTCCTTGTGTTTTTGGCTTCGTGAGTATTGACATATTTGCACAGGTGTGTCAGATTATTCCCATCTCCACACGAACAGAGAGAAGTCCTTCCAGCGTGTTCTCGTCCGCCCGTGGGTCGGTATTATTACTGACTGCGTTTGAACCAATCGGAACGCTATATACGTTTTTAACGCCGTTTATTGAAAAAGTAGACTTCGATGGCTTGCCTTCATCTGTGGGACTCAAAGCCTCAATGCTTTTCGTCCGAGCAATGAACATTTGCGACGCAACATCCTTGTTTTGTGTTTAAAGCCAAGTAACCAAACATCGCTCTTTTCGATAAAGTCGTCTTTTAAAAGAGGTGTTATTGATTTCAAACCGTTAAAACCACTTTTGTCTCCAAATGCACGCCCCTTTATGTTTATACGTCTTTGTTCAGCACGACTGATTGATAATAATCATATAAAGTAGGGTTAACAACCGACCGAAACAAAACAATTCATCTGTTCTTTGACTTTAGATTGATTTTCCCGTTTGGATGTTATTTTTGAGCTCTCTTCTGCTCGGTGTTATTCACTTGTCAGAATCTGTTGAATATGATTATATGTTCATAAAATGTCAGCGTGGAACCATTAAAGCATCCAGACGGTGTTTGTATCAGTGTCGAATCCAAAGAAACGGAGTAAACAAATTATTTTCTCATAAAGCCGGAGATTTACATCTCTGCTGTGTCAAGCAACAGTAGCTTCTGCGGCCGGCTTGTTTTTTACTCGCCTCCAAAAAAATGCAATAAAAACGAATTCAAATGGATTCCTCGACATATAATCGTTTTGAGTTTCCTTGATTTTATTTCTCCTTAAATTGCAGACATAAAATCAAAATTGTGCTGGTATTGGAAATAGTTGTGTTCGAACTGATAAACTCCGGTTCTGAAGCTTCTCTGTGTATTTTCGAGCTCTGATTTAATGGCCTCTGAACAGACGGGCCTTCGGTCAGATTTACGGCCTTGGCCTGCATTCAGACGAGATCCTGACGAAAACCAGCCTGCTCTTACAAACCAGAAACAGGCCTGGACCAGAACCGTTGCCGTGATGCTCACAAAAGCACAAAGAAGCCACCTAGCAACCAAAGCGGGACACCCTAGCAACCGCTCAGCGGGGTTGTCATTGTTACCTAAAAGCAAACGTTTACGTTATTTGAAATGAAATGTGCATTAACGGAAATATCAGGATGTTTAAAATATGTGAAATAAATAAAAAGAAACATTTCGAAAACACTTTATAATGCGGTTCAAAAGTTAACAACATTTAATAAACGTAAACTAATGAAGATCCATACTTCTCCGGCATTTATTAATCTTAGCTGATGTTAATTTCAGTGTTTATTAAAATCACGAGTTGTTTTTGTTAACGTCAGTTAATGCACTTTGAACTTGAACTACTGTATTTAACATAAAGATGAATAAATAATGTGATAAATGCACTCTTCATCGTTCAATGTTTGCGAATGACACCGTATTGTAAAGTGTTACCAATATTTTTTAGTAAGAAGTACTAAAATGATTAAAACTAAAGATGGAGTAAAAATTCATACGAATATTTAATTCTATATTTATATAACATATTTATAAGTGAAAAAAAACATGACACAAATTGAAACAAATTATTTTGCTTTTCATTAAAGCTAAATATTACTATATTAGTACTTTAATAAATAATTACATATTTAAATATAAATAGAGCAACAACACTTTAGCATCATGGGAATTATTTTTTATATTAAATACACGCATGCATGCATAGGCATCTTATTTTATGTGGAATAAATTGGAATAGTTTATATAATTGTTTGAGTCCTCTCATCCCATTTTTCTGTGCTTAGAAGTTCACCAGCAGCATTTTTGTTGACCCTCAAATGGGCATATTTGAGCTAATACCCGAAAGGAATTTACAATTTGAAAACAGCTCCTTTCCACAACTTTATTACACAGGACTGCCAGAAGGGTCTGGAGAGACTGCGGACCACTGCCAGGGATTCCTGGCTTGATGACTTTCCTAGACATGCTACGCAGCGTTTTGGGTTCAGCCGTGTCATTTGGAGGCCACGCTCGGAGTAAACAGAGCAATTTACATTGCTCAGAGAATATTACGGTAAATTTTGCTCTGAATGGGCGACTTTGAAGTGCCCTGCTCACCACAATTAAAACACAAGCCTCGCTTGTTTTCTTCTTTTCCACTGGGTTTTGTTTTCGGGAGACTCCGACTGCGAATAATAGGAAAGTTGCATATGATTTCCTCTTTCGGTCGCAGGTGGCGCGGTGTAATGAGCTGGGTTACAAACACATCAGATGCTTTCACATCGTGCCCATCTGCCAGGGCCGTTTATAACGCCATTGTCTGTCCGGCGACGACATCCATGTCCACCTGTGACTCCTGGCCGGCCTCGTGACAGCTGCGCTTCCCTTTAAAAGTCACGCTGACGGACCGCAGGAGCCCGAGGGGAAAATACACGGCCCCGGTGACCTTGATGGGACTCGTGCGTCAGAGAGCGACTCTCGAATACATCTTGGAGTCGTTACAGCGCCACGTATATGGAGTGTGTGGTGTCGGTCATTACAGGCCGAATGGCAGCCGACCGCTTCTTTTGTGTCGGGTTAATCCAGCGAAGGCATTGTTCGTGTGATATTAATTGGTCCCGTAGGATGTTTTTTGCATCTGGCTGCGGACCCATATTGTATCTGGAACAATGGGCGAACACCGAACGGTATTACTGGTGTACACGCTCTCGCTCCTGTACATAACAAACGATTTCCAGCCGGCTTTTGTTGTTTCCAGTGCATTGTGCCGAGGTTGGACTTCTGATCTGAACGACCCGTCGTGACGCTCTTGAGTTTCTGTTTCAAATAGAAGCTGTATTCGTGAAGGAACGCATGCGAAAAAACTTGCGAAACACTGATAATCCTTTTAAAAAACCTCATTGACCCCAAATGTTTGAATGGTTGTTAAGAAATAGATATATGTAAACAAGCTATGGACACCGATTTAGTTTGCTGAGGTAAATCTAATATCTTTTGATGTTTCCCGGCATATTAGTCCTGTATTATAGCACTCTCTTAAAAGGTGCTTCAAGATGCCAACCTTCTTGTCCTTTGTGGCAAAAGAAGGTTCTTCAGAATATAGAAAGGTAAGAAAGAGATGGCTTTGACTGAATGGTTCTTTGTGGACCCAAAAATGTCTCTTCTACGGCATTGCTGTAAGTGGAAAGAAATGGTGACCAATTTTAATTATTGCACAAATGTAAGATCAGGCCGAACGTCTGAAAATGCCGTTTTGAAAAAATAAGGTGGATAAAACCCTCCGAGGATGTTAGCAACCGCAGAGAAACCGACACATCTAGTTTAGTTTTATTGTAACACGTTGTAATTCCAACTCTTATAAAACAATATACAGCTTTGGATAGCCATCGCTTGCCCTTCTACGGAGCTGGAGAAACGCAAACATTCCAGTCGCTCCTGCTGATCAACAACTCTATTAAACCAACGGCTCAATTGCTCATGCAACAGTAAAGCCTTCAGCTCACAAAACCTGTGTGTTTCTGGCGGTAGACACTAGTAAAAGTGTTATTAGGTTTCTATTCACGTCGCGCATCCTGAAGTACCGCTCAGTATTCATTTGTTCCCAAGGCGAACCACATACCTTGCATATTTTTGTCTTCTTTTTATGCTCATTAACAGCTTGGTTATTTTGCCCATAAAATAAACCTTTTATATACTTAAAGGCGTCCAGGCAATATTACAAGCGCCTTTAAAAAATAACTAGGAACTTTAAATAGCTTTCACTGATGTTTGTGCTGAAAACGTATTTATAGCAAGTTCTCCATCCTGATGTTCTCCAGCGTGATGTCCTTAATAAAACCTCAACACCTAGATTCAGCATGCTACCTTGCTGTCTACATAGGCGTCTACCTTCTGAGAATGCTTTCTAAGCAGGCAGCTTACTAGGTTTTGGAACAGAGCTCCGTTGTGCCATATTTATCTGCCAAAGCCCATCTTACTTTAACTCCACAAGTAGTACCCAGCCCCCAACCCAGCTTATAGACAGATTGATTATCATTTCAGTTGGCACACATGTTTTCTCACCCAGAGGATTAGCTCGATGGGATCTGCCTGGAGAAAATGGGACAAATGCGAAGTAGCCAGGAACAAATGACAATGCAATCATTTATCCCAAGCATGCCTCGCCAAACAGCAGTTAGATAACAGCCGCTCAATGACGGGAAGAAATCCTGGATGTAGGGCCAGACAGTTAAGATGTACCAAGGTCGGATTATGTAAGCGTCACTGTAAACACTGGATAATGATATTAAAAAGGGAGAGGAAAAGAGAGGGGGCTGTTATTTACATTGACACTAGCCAATCAATGAACTGGACTGTAATATAGAGCCTTTAGCTTAAAATTTCACAATATTATTATTAAAACTGTAAGAAAACTAAATGCACACAATTACTTGGTGGTACTTTTTTCGGTATTATCTCATCTAATGTATTTAACTATTTTCAGAGAGAATTACCCTTATTTTCACAATTTAATTCTCACAATATTTTAGTGTGTATATGATATAATCAAATATAGTATTTTCATTGTTTAAATGAGAGAGGTTTTGTGCACTGAAAAAGGGCCACGCACCGAGCCCTGAGGCACCCCATTGGCTGTCCCTGTCAAATATAGTAAAGATGATGTGGAGTCTGCTGGCCGTCGCTCTCTGTTGTTTATAAAGTCCACGTGACTCTAAATTGTCCCATTTATCTTTTCAGACTTGTCATTTTTCAGTATCGTAATGCTCATAAATGCTTTAACAGCGGAAAATGGCAATTTGTTTTTAAGTAGTGGATTCTAGCAATACCTCACTCTCATCCTGTTTTTCTGGTAATAGTGCCTGAGCTGAGCCCTTTACAGTCACCATAAACACAATAACAGGTCCTGGTCACAGTCCGTCGTCGAAGTCCAACCACAGACCAGCACCAACAAACGTGCAACCCGTCTGCTGCCGTGGCACGTTAATGGCTTTACCCAGTTTTTGGGCCGACACAATGCTCTAAACACAAAAATGCAATGAGGTCGCTATAATAATGCCAGTACTATCTACAGACCATGTGGAAGCCATCTAGTGGAAAGGTTTAGGAGAAGGTATGCGTGCTCTGCAAGTGTCATTTCCCGTACTTGCTAAGAAGTTCATGCCACTGCCCACGCTAGCTTGAAAGATGCCTGCGTGTGTTTGCATGCCATACCCCAAGGAGACATGTTTTTCCTCATGCACACCAGTGGCATTTCTGAACTCATTAGGAGTTCTCTTCCGCTGCTTGTTGACATGCATTGAAAGTACTTCCTTTCCCCTTAAGTGAGCTTTTCTCTGTGGACTGCATTTGATTTCTAAAGGTCCTAATTCAACACAAGAAAGCATGTTATCCTCTGTCTATTGGTGGTCAGAGCAACTATATTGTTTGCTCTTTTCCTTAGCTCAGATTTATTGATTTTGGGTTGGGGCCAGATGGGTTTCTAAAGGAGGGAAATTTGGGCGACTCCGTTTGCATCCTTAGTAACATGTTTTAGTTATTGTGAGAAATGCCACTGGGAACATACAGTCAAAAAAACAAAACAAAAAAACCCCTGCTTGTTTATATGTAGCCTAAATATACCCGAGGAGAAATAAGAATGTAGTGTTAATTAATAATAATAATAAGTGCAGTATATAGAAATTTTACCCTAATGTTGGAACACTTTGTTCGATTTCAACAAGTTCTAATAAACTTTTAAAGTCAAAGTTTGTATCTTTTAATTAGCATTTGTTAATGGACAATTATTTAATTATATAATTAAAATGCAAATGTTATAAATGTTCCCACTTTATTAAGAATTATATAATATTTAATAGGGCTCAGTATCGAACCTTGATGCACCCCAGTGATTATCTGATCTTCTGTGAGCGTCCTTAAAGATGATGTGAATGATCAGAATCAGTTCTTCTTCTTCTTCTTCTTCTTCTTCTTCTTCTTCTTCTTCTGAGAGCATCCCTAAAGACGATGTGAATGATCAGTGAATTGTCTCATTTTTCATGTCTGCTTCATTAGGTTCAAGTTTCACGATGGTGCTCACGAATGCTTTAACTTTGCAAAAGGTTAAAAAACGGAACAGATTCTGTCATAAATAAGTAAATAAATAAGCATTAATGATAAGGTAATGAAAATTGCATGGGCATACTTTAGTTGTTATGAAAAGGATCTCAAAATGAATTCAATTTGACTCACTTTTCATCATTTGCTGAAACAACCTTTTGTGCCAGTGGAACAGTCTGTGCAATGTCTTAGTGATGTCCTTGACCAAAACCAAAACAATAAAGAGACTAATTTAACTAAACTGAATGACTCATATTTAATGTGATGCACCTGATTGTGAGCAATAACAGAATTGGCCTCCTTTAATAAGGTCTGTTATGCAGTGCTTAAAATATGTTCTTGTTCAATATAAACAGTCAGTGTTTGCTCGTGTTTTACATGTTTGACTTCAAAACTTAATTGCAAATTGTATTGATTACGACACACATTAAACTATTGCAACATGTACAAATGCATCACCAGAACAGGACCAGCAGGTTTAAGTTGCACAAACAAGTTTAATGATTGATTGCTTTCTAAACATCAGGAGACAATTAAATGTATAAGGATACTGGATTACCAAAAAAAAAAAAACATTACCATTATGAATCTTTCAGACATCGTCCAACTTTTGCACAGCTGTTTACTCAATACAGTTGAGGCTTATGCAGAAGATATCATTATAATTGTCATATATTACAATTTATCATAAGCCCAGAGACTCTAAACGTAGTCCTTTTTCCTGTAAATGCTAGTTCTAGTGACTCTGGTGTGAAAAGCCCGTTATTTGCCTTCATCTAACAGAGACTGTGCAAACTCAGCTCTAGAGACTGTTTGCCAGCTTGTTAATATTTGAATAAATCTGTCACCTACCAGCGAGCTTCTCTCTAGGATCTGGGATTTATACCGGTATCCTGAAAGCAACTCTCTCCAAGCCAAATAAAAGGCATTTCACTGGGTGTCAGCTGATGTATGCGTTTGTTTACAGGCGGGACAGTTTGCATTGCGCTTATAGAAAACAACAAGCCGCAGACGGTTAGCGTGGCTCAGAGTTTTCGTGATTTACCATGCTAACTGCTGCGCTGGATTGTTTTGAACGGGGGCTTTGCATGTTAGATGAATGTGGTCTGTGGTTTGAAGGCAGTGTTTGGGGACTTTCCCAGTTGTCTCCTTCTGCTTCAAGTCACAGTCAAGTGTTGCATGATTGACGCAGCATGCAGAGCTCTGCTTCAAATGTGTGTTTGCTGTATGTGAAGGGCCAGTCAGAACATATTGAATGTACATGATCAGTTTTATTAATGTAAATAGCCTCTACCAGCACTTATTTATTTTTTGCAGTGAGTTTCAGCCTCGTAGACATTTTCATTAGAACAGTCGTTGCACTCTACACACTGTGTTATTATTTAATATTATTATTTAGTTATTATTATTTTTTGCTGCAGTGAAATAACACTGTTTAAACAGTTACCTATTAACTCAAATTGCAGATTTATATGAATTACAAACTGTTAGAGTTGAAATAATGTTGAATTCTGCTTCTCTTGGCCTTCTTACTGTGGTCCCTTAACATTATATCTCAGTCTTTAGTGATCTGGGACATCATTCTCTCTCCTCTCCCTCCTTCAAGTCAGACATCTAGCTTTAGCGTTCCTTAATCTATTCATTATAAACAATTTAACAAGAAAAAATTATAAAATGCAATAAGTCCAGGTCATTAAAGACCCGAGTATGTCATAATGATCGGTGAAACATTTACGCATTTAAAAGAGAGGGAAAAAGATAACTTTTATGTTCTTCTGTAACCTTGTCAAAATGAAAACCAGTTGTGTAAATCTTAGATTTTTCCTCGCCAGGTGATGCAGGTGTAAGATAATGGTGAGCCCTGACCTGAGGGGGACTTACATTAATTCCCTGCTTAACACAGTTATGAATGACTCATGGTTCACTCCACTTTCAGCACTGTGTCAGGGGAGGATTTACAGCCAGCCAAACCAATCAATGCTCCGTTGTCCCACATATGAGGTGGCGCGACTGTCTCTCGTTGTTTGGATTTCCCACCTTGTGAAATTCTGCCCTAGTTGTCATGTTCTTGATAGCTTATTGTCCCGTGAATGAGGAATCTAGGGCGTCTTGGGAAAGGTTTTTTAGGGCTCTTGCAGTGTGGTGTGACAGGTGTAATAGCCTTAACGTCACGAGTCACTTACTTACAAAGTTTTAGAAGAATTGTTCCTTCGACAGTTGGTGGTATTATTAATCCAAGTGAATTTCCAAACACGGATTTCTGGAACATGCACTGTGTTCCGATTAAGATCCACATTGTTTGTGTGTGTGTGTGTGTGTGTGTGTGTGTGTGTGTTTTGGGTATAATTAAACCAAACCTGCTGTAGGCCAATCCAGAAGCCTGGTTCTCTTGCCAAAAACACAGTTTTATATTGGCTTTGCATGGATTATTGCAGGATGATATAAGCTGTGTGACCTTGCCTAGAGGTTTTTATTGAGCCTGAAGACCTAGATTAGCTGGTTCAGGTGTGTTTAACTAGGGTTCAAGCTAAACTCTGCAGGACATTGGCATTCTTAGGGTGACCACATGTACCATTTTTCTCGGATGCAAGACACAAATTTTCAATATCAAGCAACAAAATGATCTGTTTTGTACAGTTAGCTGAATGCGGATGAGATGGAAGCTGAACCCAAGGCTGGGTGATATATCGTACGATGTATTCATGTGCATCTTGTCAATAAAGCCAGTTCTTTGATGAGCGATAAATCTCCATCACCTTTTTTCAAATGAATTGGCATTTAATACACAATATCGTGTTCAGTTTCACCGATGATTCATTTGCGATACTGAACTTGACAGAGAAGTAGAAAAACTAAAAAAATAAGTTGAGGCCTGATATTGTAACCAGTTTAATGCTGTCTTCACTTCAACTTCTCTCTGCGGTCGATGATCAATCAGAACCCATCAGACAACACCCGTATCACTCTGTCAGGACACATTGAACCACTGAATGACAAAGGAATGAGCTAGAGATTTTCATCCAACAATCAAAGGAAATATCCAGCAGATCCTGACCTTGCAAACATGACTTGCTCCTTGTGCATTTCCTGTGTGATACCCAACAATGAATCAGCTGTGGACTGCACGCCTTAGGCAATAGCAGAGAACGTACGGTATCTCTCCCACCAGCCATTGATAGCCACTAAAGGACCTCTTGAATCACTCATCTGGCTGGCCTCCAAAGCAGGATCATGTGGAAAAAAAAGCACTTGACTTGGCACAGCAACCCCGTGGAAAGCATGCCTGCCATTCTTCACAAAGTTGAATTCGCCTCTCCTAGTTCCATTGCGTCAAAATAAAAGTCTGACTACAGGATTGAGGTGTTGTTGGATGGCCGCATAACACAAATAGATTTTGCCAATCTGCTATATTTAAATGACCCTTAAAGGCGTAGTTCGCCCAAAAATGCAAATTATGATGTATTAGTTCCGAAGCTGCTTTCTTCTGTTGGACACAAAATAAACCATTTTGAAGAATGTTGGTAACCAAAAAATCGATGGTAGCTATTGAGTAGCTCATTTTACTAGCATTATCTGATTTAGAGTCAAGTCTTGTCAAATGCGTTCACACAGGTGTCCTTGCTTTACAGTCGCCCAAGTAGATGCACCATCTATAAACAAAGCCCACAAAGTCATGTCAGGAAAAGCTGAAATCCGATATGCCTGGGAACCCCATTGTGGCCGGTCCTACTGTTTTTCGTTTTGCATTTTTCTTATTTGATTGTGATGAATGCCTTTACCAAAAAACACATGTGGGAACAAATTCACTTTGCTTTGTCATTAATCTTGTCTCACATGTTTATATTCTGGGATTTATTCTATTCTTGCCAATAGGATTGTTATGTCGACTAATGATGAACAATTTACTTACTGCAGAAGTTGAAACTTTGACTGAATACCATAATGACTCAGTTGGTCTTGCTTGCATAACATATTTGAGTTGTACAAGACTTGAAGAATGTTCACTCTGCTGTTCTAGAATAGGATTGGTCCTGGTTGGTTGCCAGGTCATTGTTAAATGGTTCCAATGGCGTTGTCTTAGGGCTCTGTGTTTCTGTGCAGTTACTATGGTTTTTTAGCAGTGGTTAACATGGTAATGTAGTCTTCATGCTCAAAAGGCTTGAAACATTGCTAGGAGGATGCTGTAGTTGCTAGGGGGTTACTATGATGTATTGAGCGTTTATGTTCGTTGCGATGTGGTTGCTAGAGCTTTCTAAGCAATGTTTTGTAAATGTTTTCCTGTGATCTTTTTAGGATGCTGACAGACCTTCAGACTGACGCTTGCACCAGTTACACTGTCCAGACTTCAGCAGCAAGCTCTTCTCTTCTGGAAGTTATTCCCACAACTTTTCACCACAATGGATATATTGATTTGGAAAAAATGCATTTTATTGGGCATCTCTTGTTGAATTAATAGACTGGAAAGAAGCCTGGTTGTTACCTCACAAGTACTGTATTTCAAATATAATAAACAATACTTTAGCAAAAATCGACACTTTCGTCTTTTTCTGTACTTCTTGCATCTGTTTAATATTTGCAATGTGTTGGGTCACTGGGGTGTTCGGGGGTGCTTGAGAAAATTGCTAGAATAACTTATGAGTTGTAGCTAGTAGTAGGTTTTCTGGCTAGCTGTAAGAAAGTGAGTCTCCGTTGCTAAGAGGTTTCTAGGGTGTTGTAGGTAGTGTCCAGGGTGTTTCTATGGTGGTAGTATTGCGGTTGCCAGGGTTTGTTAAAGACTTTCAGGAACGTTCACACTTGTTTTTTCCATTAAAACAATTGCCAAAAATTGGCAGCGAGAGTCCATTAGGAAAAATGGCAGCAACTAAGCATATTTTTTGGGTACATAATCTTCTCGTCTTCAATCAGCAGAGCAGCAAAATGCCAAAAATGCGTCTCTTTAACCCCTCCAAGGGTGCACTGAGTTTCCCAGCATGTATACTAATATCGTTAGTGGCAGTGCATGTCTGACTCTGGCTGAACAGATGTACTGAAGGAGGGAAATAATTGTTGTGGTTCAGCAAATGACATGTTATTTTTCCGCCGGCTCTTGAGCACATGTTCCCTGTATTGCTTTCGGCGAGGAGCATGCTAACCCTGGACTGGACGTTTAGCTGTATTACACACACTGTGCTTGAACTTGTGTTGTTTTTCGTGTGCTGGAGTCACTGGGTTCAGAGGGATGGAAACAGTGTATCCCCTCAGGATTGGATGTCATAAAATATGCTCCAAATTTGGAAACTCAAAACTCATTCTCATGGAGTTTGTGTTGGTTATTTGGCATTTAGCAGATGCTCTTTATCCAGTATGCAGCGCAGTAATCAGAGAGACAGTCCCCCGGGGCGCAAGAACACAATGGTGATGGACAACCTTTGTGTGACCAGCTCAAATCCTTCATTTTTAGCTTTCTAGCCAAGTTAATATTCCCTGATCTGGGACTAGATATCGTTATATTTTCTAAATAAAAAGTATCAACATTTGTTAGCAGGTGATTGGTTCCTTCTTGTGCCAAGCTTGCCAGCACTGTTAGGGCTTGTTCTGGTTGGTTGCTAGGGTGCCGTAGGTCAGGGTTTTTAGCACATTTTTGTGCCATAAGTGGTTTCCATGTTGTCCAACTATCCTGGTTGCATACATTGAGTATGTTGATATGTTTTCTACATGGCTGCAAAGGCATTGCTATCCAGACGTCCACTATTGCTAGGCGGTAAGCGATTGCTAGGAGATATGTGGTTCCTAAGGTGTTCTGATTGTTTTAATGTTGTTTTGTGGCCGTTAAGGTATTTGAGTATATTACAGAACACGAGAGTTGTTGAACTGCTATTCAGTTTAAGAGACATGCTATGTGGTTGCTAGGATAAGACAAAATGATTTAGATTGTTTTAATGAGTTGCTGCGTGGTTCAAATTGGTTGCCAAGGCATTGCTATGTGGTTGCTAAGGTGTGGTTTATTAATGTCTACTGTGTGGTTACTATGACGATTGTTAAGGTGTTTAAAGCGCATTACAATGCACAACTTTGTGGTTGCTAGACTTGTATTAGATGGTTGCCAGGGCACTGATAGGCAGTTTTTAAGGTGCTCTGTGTGGTTGCTAGGATATTAGTAGGTGGTCGCTACCATATTTTGGCTGGTTGATATGTGGTTAATGGTGTTTTAATGTTGCTGTGTGCTTCCTAGATTGGTTGTTAAGGTGTTTAGCGTGTATTATAGCACACAAGAGATTATGGGATGGTTGCCAAGGCATTGGCTTGTGTTTTAATGAGCTGTCATGTCGCACAGTTTAAGAATTATGCTATGTGGTTGCTAGGACATCGATGTGTGTTTACTTAGTGCTTTAATGAGTTGCTATGTAATTTCTGGAGTGGTTGCCAAGACATTGCTATGCGGTTGCTAAGGTGTTCTACAGTACTAAGAACTTATGGAACCAAAGCTTTGTTGCGCAGTTTATAAGTTGTTCTAGGTGTTTTATTAAGTTGCTGTGTATTGGTTGCTAAGGTGTTCTAAATGTTTTTAAAGTGGTGCTGTGGTTGTTAAGGTGGTTGTTACACATTGCACACATTTATGTGGTTGCTACAGTTTTTTTGCTGACTGCCATGCAGTTGTTCTGAATGGTTGCTAGGGTAGCAGTAGGTGTATTTTAGATAGTTGCTAGGGTGTTGATATGTGTGTTGATGTGTATTTCCTACACTGGCTGTTTGAATTTTGTGGGTGGTTGCTATGGTGTTTTGTGTGGACCCTAAGACTTTAAAAGGTGGTTGCTAAGGCGTTCTGAGTGTTTTTACAATGTTGTTACTGTATGCGCTTTCTAGGATGTATTTTAGCTTTTTCTTTTTCTGTAAAACTCACACCTGAAAAGACTGTGAGCTACGAGGTGGACTTTTCAACAAATAATTACATTAACTGCGACGTTAGGTAGAATTACAAATTGGTTGCCAACTGAAGCTATCAAATGCGCTGGGCTTTTGTTGACTTATTAATGCACTTTAAGTCCTGGTATAGTCTAGAGTTGCAGTATTATATCATAGCCTCCTGGGTTCAGGAATGCAAACATCTTTATTACTTTTTTACTGACCTTGCGTAATAAATTTATCATGGCATTCAAAACCTGAGTCATGCTGATATACGGGTCCCACGTTTATCAGTTTCACTGTACTTGTTTCAACAAAGAGTCTGCATGAAGCTACAGTTTGAAATAAACCTCTTTTTTATTTGTCCTATAAATGTAACAGACAAAGACTTAAACTGCTGGAAGGTTTTTATGGCTATGTGCAGACTATAAGTTAAAAGCCAGTACATTTTTCAGTCTTATATTTTCTTCTGATGACCTGGACACTCTATGAATACGGTATTATAGTTTGTATCGTCTGCTGGCCTCCATATACTCTAGTCTACTGCTGTCTGAGTTCCCTTCCACCACATCCTCTCCTGTAATAGAGCTGGCATACACGCACACATACATATTCAGTCTTATTACATACATAAAGATTTAAAAATAATAATAATGAGCTATGTAATATTGATGCGACTACTTTCCATATGTAATAACAAAAAAATGCAGTGACTGCCATGTCTATTTATTTCTGTATTTATTTGTTTGTATGTTTGGTAGCATGAAACCTTATTTTTATTTAATTTTTTTTAAAGACATTTAAACTTTTGTGTGGGCAAATGCATTATGGGTTTTTTATATATAATGTACGATTATTATTATTATTAAATTATAAAAATCTCGACCATTTAAATGTTACAGTGACATCAGTTTCTATAGAAGAACTTTTGCTCGCCAGTGGAAATTTCCTAAGCTTGTTTTTTTTTCCCATCTTATCTTTAGCATGACTCACCCTTTAAAAAAAAAACCAAAAAGCTGACGATCCAGGCGTGTAACTCGGCATGAGTCATTTGATTGTATAATAAATCTGCATGAGATGATCAGATAACCTCACATACAATAGCTTGTGTCAAAGATATAAAAGGCAGTTACACATTTGCCATATAAAACCCTGCCGTGAAAATGTTTACATTCATTTCATGTGTAATACCGCGGCATCTAAAGGAATAAACGGCCAAGCATGAAAACCTGGGGACGGGGTGAAGTGAAGTCAGAGTCCTGAACATCAGCTAATAGCCTGCAGGAAAAGCTCTGAGTCAGAGACATATGCAGTAAATATATTGTGACTGCTGCACATGGCTTCATTCAGCAGCGTGCGCTTTAAAGGGCTAGTTCACCTGAAGATGAAAATCCGCTTTAATTGTCCCGTCTGTAACAGCTAGGCTCACGCTTTTCTGTAAGAATAAACTGGTTCCAGGACCTGCATGTGATCAGATTTACAAGGATCCACTATTTAGTTGGGTTTCCTGATAAGCCCTCATCTGACTTGATCATGGGATTGTTATAAAAATCTGTTTCCAAAATAACGGCTTACCAAGGGGCCAAAATGAAAGAGCTTTGCACAGATGTACTCGTGATATCCTGCTAGTGCTCCATAAACACTGATCATCGGATGGATGCTATTACCTCAGTCTTAGAACTGACTGTTATGACCATAACCTCGCTGATATTTGTGACATTTTGATCCGTCTTTAAAGACCGATATAAGTGCAAACCTCATTAAATACAGTAAGAAGCTGTATTTGAACACTGTAGTCAAAAAAATCAGAAAAGGGTGTTTTCTAGGGACTTTCTTTGGAAATTCTATAGAAAAACAAGAGCAAACCAGAGCAATATCTCACGAGTGCTGGTGTGTATTTCGGTAAATAAGGAGTTATTGTGCAAAATTTAAACACTACATGTGTATTTAGTTTGCTTTTGCCGACGCAAATACTACCTTTAAAGAGAAGCAGAGGTGCTGTGTATCTCGTTCGTTTCTGAACGAATCAGTGATTCAAAGCCCTAGAGAGCCGTTCAATTCGTTCCTGAACGAATCAGCTATTTGAAAGAATCGACTGAAAGACATTTAGCGCCACCTGCTGCTGGTTTTCATTTATCATTTTATTTTATAAAAAGCAAACAAACAAAGAAAAACATTAAAAGGGTGTATAATGTGTATTTATTTATTTTACTGTATAAACAATGCTTATATGATATGGCTATAAAATGTTATGAAATTCAAAACTAGTGAGGCAGTAATATTATTAATATTATTCATTTTTTTGGTAATTTTAATGAATTGAGCTTGAGAAGGCCAGTATAAGTGTAGAAATAAGAAACTAGTTTGAACCATTTGAATATATATATATATATATATATATATATATATATATATATAATTAAATACTATGTAAAAGTAAAATGTGTAATGCAAATTACAGATAATTTTATTTTGGGGCTCATATTACAGTTCAGTAAAATATTTTACGTTATTTCAGAGGAATTACATTTATTGATCATTTGTTCGTTCGTTCATTTGTCTATACAATAAAATTGATTGCAGTAATTTCCTCTGATCAGACCCATTTATTTATTTATTTCAAAGGTAAAATGCAGTCAAATATTTATTTGTCTATTCATTTAATTGCTGATTTATCATAGGCTCTTTGTGTCGTGCTGTGAACTACTGTATCCTAAAAACGTGCTCAGCACCTATTGTGCAGCTAATGAAATATTAAACCTGTTTATATAAAGTCTTCACACGCTGTTGGCTGGACTTCAAACCCTGGAGGAGGAGAGACAGAACGCCTGGTATCGCCGTGTCAACACATCAATCCAGTCCTCCATTGTTGCCATTCCTTGAAAAGAGAGAAAGGGCTGAAAGCAGCGAACGAATCTGGAGCGGACGCTGTGGGTGTCGAGGTTTCGCTTACATATTTCTTTTGCGAGCCTTGCACTCGTCCGCAGAAGACAAGACGTTTCTGGTGGACTGTGTAGATCGCGGCCCTGAATCTAGTGGTTGTTTTTTGCACTTCCGTAGATACAGGCCTGTAACAACAAGTTTACGAAGGAAGAAGTACATCAGAGCCTCGATAGATGTTCTCAGAACTACCTGAGGCTATGCCTGTGTCCCAATGTTCACACTCCACCCTAAACAGTACATGAGATTAGAAGAAGAAGAGCATGCCAGAAGTCCCTGCACTCTTTGATGGCTAAAATCACCCACAATCCATTGCGCTTTGGGGAAGGATTCCAACTGTAAACATGAATAAAATGCTTTAGAATAACTACGAACGTTGCGGACGCGCCCTACCGGCGTTTCGCTAATAATCCACATTTAACCTGCTGTGAAAGAGACAGAAGAGACATGCTCGAAGGGCGTTGTGTAAGGGTTTCCTGGAAACCTGGCAGGCAGGACACACCTGGTTAAAGTCTTGATGTACTAATGAGAAGATGACTTAAATCAAGCGTGTTTGATTAGTGATGCATCCCAAACGTGCTGCTGGATGGCCACCAGGAACATGGGAGAAAAACACATCTCCACTCCAAATGAGTGTGTGTTTCAGTCATCAGTGCAGTATTTCACACACACACACACACACACACACACACACACACACAATTAGTAATCAATAAAATGAGAACGTTTTTATTAACATTAACTTGATGCATCCACCAATAATCTTTTTTTGTTTGTTTTCTGTTGGCTAATTTTGTATTTTATAGATATGATTAATAAATTATTAAGTTGGGTATTATAAAATAGCCTCTTAAATTACCTTATTAATGAACAATAAATTAAATATAGTATTTATTATTAATTATTAGTATTATTTATTTATTGTTTGTCAAACGTTGGCTTGATGCATCCACTAATAAACAAATTTTTTATTGGCAAATTATTCACATTTTATTATTAGCATACTTTTGTATGTGCTACGAAAATGGATAGTAATTAGACATGAATTAATAGTAATTATTAACTGTTAAGTTGATATATTGTAAAATAATTATTAATTATGTCATAAAATAACATGTTTAATTTTCAAACAAACAAAATACCTTTAATATATATGGTACATTTTAATAATTTTATTTAAATGATTTATTTGCGCTGTGTATAAAATTGGTGTGACGTAGCAAAAATGTAGAATAAAAAACTTGGCACACAAAAAACATGAATCTCAAATAATAGCATGAGAGAGGTTTATTTTATTGTTTGTATATTTTCCTGTCACACCATACACCGATACGTCAGCGGCTCACACACACACATAACTACACGCACAAGCACTGTATATTTAGAAATGTTTTTCTGTTGAGCCGTCCCCATTGACGTCTTCTTGTGTTGTTGTTTGATTCCAAACATTAAGTTCATATGAAACTGAGCCTATCTGTATTCTGCAGTCTTTTAATTAGGCTCTCTGCCAGCTGAGACGAGTCTGGCCGTGACCGCGTCTCTCCACCCAGAGCCGCAACACAACCTGAACCTGGAGCTTCAGACGCAAACCACAGACCAGACCACAGCGCAAAAATGACTCGATTTTCAAGAGAAACAAATAGTCCCGCACCAATTCTTTTTTATTAAATCATGCAATTTGGTTTGGTAGTAGTGCAAAAAATGTATACATATCACATTTAATGTACTGTTCCAAGGGACTACAAACACGAACTATTTTATCTTTACACACACACACACACACACACACACACACAGGTTGAGTTAACCGTTGACGTTAGATACTAACTTCACACTCACTAATGAATGTTCTAGTTACGCTTAACTTTAATATTACTTTGAGTCTAGACCAACTTTATTACACTGGAAAAAAAGTGGCTGATTTTAGTTTAGATGTTAAACTGAGTTTAGACAACAGAAGAATTGTTGTGGTTAGTTTCAATTCTATTTTCAACATTATCTTGAGATTAGACTTACTTTAGGCTCGTGTCATTTTAGACTTGAAACTTCTACATAGTCTTAAGACTAACTATGTGGAGGGTTGTGCTTTATTCTCCTGGCTAACATTAAACACTATTTAGTATCTAGACTAGCTTCAGTCATTAAAGGAGACGTTGCAGATGATCGAAACGTGCTTTTAAACACGAACTTTATACTACACTATCTTCAGACTTCACTTTTCACCCATAAAGAGAATTGCAGGTCAATTAAAATCTAACTTCTGCGTTATCTTGAGACTAGACTAACTTCAGGTTAAACTAGTTAAACTTTACACAAATAAAGATATTTTTTATGCCATTATGTTTACCTTTGACACTGTTATCTTAAAACTAGACTAATTTAAGAGAGAGACAGTTGTGGTTGATTGTATTATTTTCCATTAAATGAAAATGTGGTTGATTAAAAATAGTTTTAAACATTATCTTGAGACTAGACCAACTTTACACTAGCCTTTCTTTAGACTAGCTTATTTTTTCACTTGTATACAGAAGTGTCGTGCTTGATTTGTTTATCTTGAGACTAGACTAACTTTAGACTGCATTAACTTTATCTTAATTCACTCATTAATATATCATTATACTTTCAAACATTATTTTGAGATTAGACTAACATTAGACTATCTTGAGAGTAGCCTAACTCTTATAAGAATGGTTGAGGTTGATTAAGAACAAACAAAATACCTTTCAAATATTATTTTGAGACTGGATTAACATTAGACTGCGCCATCTTTAGACTAGCTTAACATTCCACTCGTCAAAAGATTGTATTTGAATAAAGAAATATTATCTTGAGACTAGACTAACATTACACTACACTATCTTTTCACTTTTGTTTTGTTAAAAAATACTTTTAAACATTATCTTGAGACTAGACTAACATTAAGCAACATTTTATTTATAGAGAGATCGTTGCACTTCGATAAAGAAACCTTTTATAACATGACCTTGAGTCTACATTAACTTTAGACTACACTAACTTTAAAATAAAAAAATGCAAACATTATCTTGAGACTAGACTAACTTTAAGCAACATTTTATTTATAGAGAGATCATTGAAATTAAATTAAAAAATGTATTTTTGTATTATTTCATTATCTTGAGCCTAGACGTAGATCACACTACACTATCTTTAGAAAAGCAACACTAACTTTAAACAACATATCACTCACGAAGAGATCATTGTATTTGAGTAAAGATATATATATATATATATTTCAGCCTTATTTTGAGACTAGACTGACTTGATAATAACTTAAAACGTCACACTAAAAGAGAAGGGCTATGTTTAATTTTTAAAATGTAATTGTAGGCGCTAGCCTAAGTTAACACTGGCTTAACTAAATATATTCGCAATGATCTCAGCTCTCATTCCAAACAGACAAACGCTGGAGTTAATTATCGGCACAAATGCCCTTATTTTCGTGAATCAAGAATGAAATGAAGAAGCACAGATGATTTACCCAACATGCTCCGGTTTGTTTTGACACCCGCTACAAATGAGCCTAGCTTTTCGGTCTGTTTGTTTGGCAACAGGCATGCTGAGGGTAAATTTCCACAGCTGATAAGGCATGTTGCACGTGTTGACCGTGCCTCTGCCGGGTGTCTGCGGAGCGACCTTGTCTTACCTAATGAGGAGATCCTCTCAGGGAGATTACAGGAAGCTAGGCATGATTCACCACTTCTGTCAGCGCCAGTACTCTAATTCACCTTTAAAACAGCGAGCATGGAACGCGAGCTCGCATGAATCACGTAAACCGACAAACATCAGTGCAAAAGAGTTGCGCTCACTGTTATGACTGCAAACTATCCATTTTATCACAGCTACACACCACGCTTTTCTTCCTGGACATTTCGGCTCTAAAAGATGGGATTCGTTCACCTCGGCTTCTGTTGATGACCTAATAATGAGTTAGTACAGACTTTGCCCACCTCCTCCCTGGGTTGGCCCACTGACACATAAACGTCAGCTTAGCAGATATGATCCATTAAGACTCTTTGAACCTATGAATGACAGGCTAACACGAAGGCGTGAGGACTAGGGACTATAGAGTTACTGAGATAGCAATCCTGCTATCACCTGTGTGCCCTTGAGCAAGGTTACTCGAAACCAGGTTGTTACTCTATGTACTGATCGTGAATGGTCAGCTTACAAGACAACAAGCTTTATCTTTTACAATTTTTCATTTGTATGACCTTCAGGCATTACCCTCAGCAGTGAGCTATAATTGTATTAAAGATGCACCTGTAGTGCGCTTCAAATCCTAAAACAAAGCTGTACTCACACTCTGCTGTTCAGCTTTAGATGTACAGTTTTCATTTAATTGAACTTAACATGAAATTGAGTGCTTAAAAACTGTTCATGACATCTAATTTTACAAAAGTTCCACGTATTTGCTACGAAATTCCACAATAAATGATGAAAAACAACTTTTTTAACGTGTTTTAGGGTTTTTGGGGGTTATCTTTTAAGTGTCAGGTTGGAGAAACTTTCCTGATCTCACAATAAAACAAAATGATATCATGTTGTAGTAGGACCCTTATGTCTGTGTGAAGGTCAGCTAAAGGTCTATTAGATCTTTATATTGAAGGCAGAATTAGTTCAGGACAGGTTATGCGATGTCATGCGGTACAACCCTAATAATGTTGTGTGAAAAATAATGTTATATTTTTAAAAAACAAAACAAAAAGAACCAATTTAGTATAAAAAATATGTACAAGTATTATGAAAATATATATTATGCTAATAAAGAAAAAAAAATATCACTTTGATTTCTTATGGTTTTGCCAAATGACAGGTTTTCTTTAAAGTGGTATAAGTTTTTTAAAACCACATGAAACGGTATTAAAATAGTTTCCTTTAATTAACCGTGGACTCTCTTTTTACTTCATTGATCACCTTTAGTCCTGATTAACTTTCATTATGGGGAAAAGAGCAGCATGAACATTCCGCTAAACATTTCATTTCGTGTTTTACGGACGAAATAAGCCAAGTGGATTTGGAACGACTTGAGGGTCAACACGGACATTTGTGGTATCTTTTAATAACATTTTAATCAAATTCAAAGCAGTGTTTGCACACTTACCGAAACCAGTAATGACAGTATCAGCATTAACGGTGCTAAAATACTTTATGTCCTGGTTTCAAGGACTTTGCGTCCAACACCCAGTGCTGGAATCTGAAACGAACATTCTTTCCTGTTTTTTCTTTTCTTTCTATTAGAGGCTTTGACTTTAGGCCCAGCGCTCGCCTGCTCTTGCACAATACAAAACCAAAACACTGCCTGCCAAAACCAATAGCTTGCCTCCCGCTGATAAGACAATTAGCGCGTCTCTCGCTGCAGACTCCACAGAAGTTTTTCTAGGAAACCTGAAGGAGATATTCAAGAAATCTGATGGTCGCTTTCACTTCTATTATTCATGGCATGGCAAGTCCATCACTTTGAATTACAAGGAAAAATAGTTAAATATATGGTGCCTGGAATTATAATCGTTATTCTTGGACTGCGCTTCAATAACAACCATGTCATTCTGCTCTTTACAAAGCAGAGGAGACGGATCAAATGACCCATCCAAACCTCTGGGGAGTAATGAGCGTTTTCTTCATTTCTCAGGATTCAGAGCAGACGGGCACGGAGCGTCCGGTCTGTTTGAAGTGTTCATACCTAAACCATTCCCTTTAATACGTCCTAGGAAAACCTGGGAACAGAAGTATCCTATTAACCGCAATCCTGCACACATTCAGAGGAATGGCGGTAAACTGTTGCGGTCATTATGTCCGAGAGACTGAACAAGAACAGCAAAACAGCGTCAGAAACCCTTAACGAAGAGCAGGAAATGCCACAGGCACACACTCGCCAAACGCTAGCTGAAAGTAATGATGTGGTTCAGTTGATTCGTTAGTAAATTACAGCCATTTAAGTTCATAAAAGCTACATCATGTTCCGGATTATTAGCTATAGAAGAAATCGACTTCTTTTTTTGTTGTTGATGAAGAAGTCAATTCAAACGAGTTCGTTGCGTATGCCAATTCATTTATCACAATAAACTACAGCTGAAGTCAAAAGCTTTGCACACACCTTGTAGAAACTATAAAATGTTAATTGCTTTACCAAAAAAAAGATGGATCACACAAAATGCATGTCATTGTTTATATAGCGCTGGCCTGAATGAGATATTTCACAAAAAAAGATTTTTGCATATAGTACACAAGAGCAAATAAGAGCTGAGTTTGTAAAAACGATCCTGTTCAAAAGCTGCTTCCCCTTGCTTCTTAATACTGCATTGTTAGCTGGATGATTGTAATAAACAGTTAAACTGCATACTGTTCTGCAGAAAAATCATTCAGGTCCCACAAATTATTTGGTTTTTAACAGCATTTTGTGCATTTCACGTTTTTGTATTTGTGTATTAGTGTTTAGAAGTAAACAATTTTCCAAAAATTACTGTATGATTTTGAGATCCATGTTTTCACTCTGAGGAAAACTGAAAGACTATACAGAAGAACCAGAAGAAAAAAAAAACTATGCATTTAGAGCTGGGGTGTGAAAACTTTTGAACAGAATGAAGATTTTTCTAATTTTGCGTAAAATATCATAGTTTTTTGTTTTGTTTTGTTTTGTTTTCATTGAGCACTGCCCTTCAGAGGCTTCAGAAGATAGTTACATGTTTCTCAGAAGACAAAATAGGTAAAAAATTATCCTGATCTTCAAAATTCAAAAGTTTTCACCCCCCGGCACGTAATAGGTGGTTTTTCCTTCTGGAGCATTGGTGAGCGTTTCAACCTTCAGTGATACTCTCTCGCTTGTCCTCAGTGTGAAAAAGATGGATCTCAAACTATACAGTCACTGTTGGAAAGGCTTCAAATACACAAAAATGTTACAACACCAAATCATTAGTTGGACCTTAGTTACATTTAATTACTTCCCAATGCTGGTAACGGATTACAGTTACATTTATTTTGTAATTATCTTGTAGTTACATGTAACATTAGACTAAAGTATAACACTTTCAGTGTAACAGCATGAAAGCACAATCACATAGCTTTGTTCTTTGTCAGGGTTTCTGTCAATATCCTGTGGAATATCATCACGGTGTTGCAGGCTTAGTGAGTTTGTTTTGACAGGTCTCAGCTGGTGTTTAAAGCAGACTTCTTCTCCCTAGTGCTCTACGTTTGGCATGCCACAGCCATTTTTTGATAGCTCGTCATTGTTTTTGTCTTCATTCCTATTCCAGGCAGAGTTTTTAGAGAAAATGTAGAAGTTTCAGCTAGTGGAGGACGGAGGACTCAAATGAAAAGCTGAAGTAGGTCCAGAGGGAAGATATAGAGACTCCCAGCAGCTGATAAGAACCAACAATGTGAGGGTGGGCAGCCTTTCAGAAACCTCATCTACTTCCAGCTTAATCTGTTGAAGCAGCATTATCCTCAGAGAAACAGCAAAGACTTGACTGTCGCTGAAGTATTAAACATGGAGAACAAGTTGAAGCGATCTGTCATGTGACGCCTCGGGCTGAACACATGCATGTGTTTCGTGAAGTGATTTCTAAAAGGAGTGTGCTGCTAAAGAGCCAGTGATTATAATAACGTGCTGATAAATGACTGGATAAATGAGTCTAGGCCTGCGAGCACAAAGGATTACGTAAGAGATCTGAATTCCTGCACGTGCCATTCTTCAGGGCCAATTAAATATCATCCAAAACTGGGTTAGCAGCCATGCAATCAAATATTACTTTAGTTATTAGCAGGGAATTATTACTTGTGGCTTTGCTCTAAGGATTTTAGCATTCTTTTTTTAAATGTTCTACATTTACATTTGAATTTAGAAAGGTAGTTGTTATTACAATGATTATATATCGTATTATTATTTAGAATAATGTTTAGAATTTAGAAAAAAGTAAAAATGGACAGGAAAAGGGTAGAATGTTCTTTATTATTAAAAAAATCACAATTTAATCGCAATTGTTTTTTATATTATTATTATTAATATTATTATTATTACTAATAGTAGTAGTAACAATGTAATAATTACAGTTTACATTTGTTCTTCTCAGATTTATTGTTTTATTGTATTATTATACATGCTCTATACATTATTATGTTATTATTTTAATAAGAATATTTAAATACTTATGTTGTTGCATAATTTAATTTATATTTAACATATATACAATATATATGATGTGTTTATTTATATATGCATAATAATCAGACACAATACACACACACATATTCTGTAAAGAAAACTTTTATTTTGCATTGATCATTTGACATCACATTTTTTTATAAAAATACAGCAGGATGATTAAGTAAGAAACTTGTAATGTTTCTAAAGTATTTGAAATGTCTTTGTGGATGTTAGTGTGACTGATTGTGACGTTCTTTGAGCGGTCAGCAGGAAGCACTTCCCGCCAGCAGCAGGTAACACTAGCCGCACACACTGTCTCCTTATAAGGGTCCCGTGGCACGACCGGGGGTCAGAGATACGTGAGCAGCGTGAGCTCACTGGGCTTGTGAAGTGCTCACACAATGAGGGGCCGTGAACACTGTAAAAGGCCATGGAGCCGATAAGAACACACTCAGCAAGGGCTCTTATCTGAGGGAAGTGCACTCAAAATAGGTCACATGATAGCGGTGGTGTAAAAATGGAAAGGTTTTGACATATTAAAGCTATTGACCAATTATTTGTGCTTTTGTAAATCAAAAAATCCCTAAACTCAAAGTACACTACGGTTTAAACGTCAAGCTTTCCATTGGTTTGGCTGAAGTCAAACAACAGAAGAGGGTCAATAAGGCAATTGAACTGTGTCAAAACATTACAGATGCTACTTAATAGTGTTTATCGGTGCGTAACAGATTACAGATGTGGGTCACTAGAGCTTGACTTCAGTGTGTAATCTTGAGGTAACTGTGAGATCTTTCTGAATGCAAACGGGCCATCTCTGACTGAATGGTACGAACTACTTCACTAAGAGATCTTTGAGCGTCTGCTTTTCAGGTTTCTTGCATGCTTTGATGGAATTGTTTGCATTTCGTCCCAACTCTTGTCTGGGTCACGCAAAGTCTAAAAAACCAACCTCCAAACCGTAGACTAAAGAGATCGTTCGCTTGGAAACAAACTTTCTGCCGTCATTTCCTCATCTTGTCTTGTTTTAAGCGATTTTTTCACGTCGACACAGTCATTGATCAGCAATGATGTCACTTCCTCTTTTCATTTTGGATTTTTGCGTGTTTCTGAATGTTTGATGCACGACATGGCTTGGAAAAAAACCCAATAAACATGCGTGCTTAACATTCATTGATTGATCAATGAATTAATTTATTTATTTGCTTGTTTTTTTGTTATTTATGTTGTACCACATGACTGATTTGGCCCACAAAATCCTAAAATATTACTGAGTCCTTGTCACAATGTTATCAGATATTAACCAGGCAGTCTACTTATGAAAGTTAGTTGACATGAAGGTGCAAAGTTACTTATTATCAACATAAGAGACCATCAAAATAAAGCTAAAGCTAAAGCATTGTCAGTTTACTATAATTACAGGATTTCATATTACTATGAGTACATCTGTATCAACTCAACATTTTTGGGATTTTGCCCCTTAAAAAGTATGCCATCGACCCAACGAAAGAATGTTAGGATGCTGATTAAATGCCCTAAGAGATGTACGCTTTCAAAACATTTTAATCAATGAGAAAATTGCACTGGTTGCTTAATGACAGTTTTTGGCTTCGGTCGATGCAGAAGAAGCTGAAGGAGAAAATGTAATAAGCTCTGTAATAAAGAGACGCTAGGAAACCTTCACTTGACAGAAACGTAAGAAGGCCGCGATTGTTCCTACGAAAACAGGCCTCCAGATCTGGTTCTACACAGAAGAGAAGAACAAGAGCGTGTTTTATTTCCCGAATACCCTCCCACCGGGAAGAGAAGCAGCGCCAGGTCTAATAATTTCATTTTATGGTAGGCATGCATGCAAAAGTTTAATTTCACGCCGAGGAGAAATAAAGGCACAAACGGGGCTATTTTTGGGCCCTCGCATTTATTGGCCCTAAAACGTGGCCCGTCCGCAAAGGTAGTTTTACCAAGAAGAACATTTAAATTTAGCATCAAAGGAAAAGCAACAACCTGGAAATTCCATTCAGCTATCAACAGGTTCTGAATGTGAGGCCGCTTGCCAAGCCACTTGGACTGAGCTGCGAGGCTCCGGAGCCAGCGTCTGTCAGCAGAAGAGCTGGTCTTCTCCAGTTCATACGCTCCGTCCACAATAACGCCTGGAATGTATTGTGCGAAAACCGCTAGCGGTGCCGTTCCAAAAAAACAACTATTAGATTGTACAAATGTTGACTCAAGGCAGCAGTCGTTCTCCAGTAATGGACGCTCCAATTTGTGCGATTTGAATTTTCTTTGTAGGAAAGATTAGGCCCTCGCGTGAAAGATAGGCCTGCAATTAGCCACGAATGAAAACAGGCTTATGAAAGCACTCGAACGAATCTATAAAGATCTTTTGTTCTTTTATACAGTGTTGTTGGACTAAAGATAGCGCGCTAAAAATAGCAAAGCGAGTCTTAAGAGCGGCGTAATCCGAACCCATGAAAATGTCACACGGCGACAACTGCTCGTTTGTGAGAAGCGTTTAAATTTACACCTTTGACAGATGCTGAAGTGGTTTTATTGCTGTGCATAAAGGTGCGATGAAATTATCAGATGTGATTCAATGTAACAAGTGTAACCCAAAAAGCAGTGTACGTCACGTTTATACTTCAGGTAGATTTTTATGTATACTTTCTGTAGTAGTATACGTGTATACTAGCTCAATAGTGGGACCAAATTGGCCCCCTTTCTAATATATAAAAGTACACTTTTAAGTACACTTTAAGTATATCAGTAGTAAACGTAGCTTGTACTAAAAGTGAACTTATATAGGGGATTAGTTTACTAACTAAATACTTGTAGTAGCATTTTAGTACACTTTGAAGTGTAGTATACTCATTTTATAGTTTATAGTTAACACATGTCCCCTTATTTATTTGTATTTTGTTACATGAATATCTAAACGTACACATGAATATCAAAAGAAAGAACAGAATATCTGCTGGTAAACAAAACCATTTTATTGTAGCTGTGTGCATGCTTGGTCGAACACTTGAATAGTAAGTTTCATAAAAGTGAATTGGATTCAGAATGATAGAATCTGTATAAAAGGAGTCTGAGAGTCGTTACGTCCTCGGCTGGGATGTTGTTTCTGCGTCTCGTGGAGGCGTCTGTTGTTTTGGTTTCTTCTTCTCTTGTGTTTTGTAACTTCTATACAGAAGACGTGAACCAGCGCCTCCTAACATAACAACAAAAAGAGTCAAGTACAGCTCAAATATATTTAGACCTTTTCTAAGTCAAGTATACTTAAAAGTAATTTTAAGTGTATTTATGAACCGTACATAAAGCCTATTTCTGAGAACTACAAAAAATGTTGACTAAAAAGAATTTTAAAAGAAGTTTACTAATAAATCTCTTTTGAACCAATATCCGTTCACGAGCTTCCAGATACGGTCTAAGTGTGTGATCAAAGACAGTCCTGATTTTATGCAACTATTTTTCTGTCCCTTATTAATTCTACTAGAAAAAATAGTGGTGGGACACTTTGTTAAACCTTCCAGTGACCTGTTTAGGACTAATTTGAGCAACTAATTGGACGGCCGGCCGGGACGAGAGCCCACTGGCTGCTTTGATTGAGTCCAGAATGTTCCAGAACGGTTTTTTCGTTCTTTTTTTAAGTCAATTAGTCCCCCGATGAGGCAGGAATTCTGATTCATTAAACTGATTAGGTTATGTCCTTTAACCAAATCAGATTTGCCTTACATTTATACTGGAGAGTAAAGTGACTGATTAAAGGTTTTACAGAAATGATCTCATTGGTTGCTTACACTCTTATTGTTTTTAGTCATATCCTTACAAATGATTCTAAAGAGAAATCTTTAATTAAATAAAGATCATTTAAAGTCATGTGACCAAGGTGTGGTGCATTTAAAGCATTTTACTTCTGGGGGTTGTGTTTAGGCTTAATTTGTAAAAAATTATTGTAATTTAGAAAAATGTATTGCATCATAGACTTTTTTCGTTTTTTGTGATATCATCGAAAGCCAATGGAGAAACCTTGTGTGTTTTGGTGAAGGGAACCTCTGGGCTGGCCTACAGAAATACATCCTCACCGCTGCAGAGAGGATATCATCTCACAAAAATTACAAAAAAGGAGATTTTGAATCATTTTAGTGTGTAATTGATCGTAAAAAAGAGCTGTTTTTAAACAGGTCCTCAAAGTTTTCCAGTCGTGGATAAAGGTTCCTGCATGTTTGACTTTTATTTAGGATTCCAAGTTAATTTAACTTAAACTGACTTCTTTTTATTATTTTTTAATCTGACTCAATTTTATAATTTAAGTTGTAATGCCAGTTTATTGTATTGAATCTCATTAATCTCATTAATCTCATTAATCTTATTCCTGTAACACTTTGAGTAGGATCCCATTCACAAACTCGTCAGACATGGTAATTAGACCAAGCCTAAGCCAAAATGGAGACAGAAAGTAAAAATTTGAATTTGTATTGATCGAGATTCATTAACACCTTTTGGGACATACAGTCATTTGCATTAAAGACGCTAGGAGTAGTCTGTTTCAGTATTTTCTAATCTTGATGGCTGTCTGTCCTATTGTTAAGAGACCTTTTACCAGAAACACAGAGACCGTTCAAATGAGTCTGATTAAGAACAGAGGTTTGGGGGATCTCCGTAGTGTCCTGTATTAAGATGGAAATGAAGGGAGAGAGGATGTGAAGAGTCATACAGAGCTGTGAAACGCTTCAGATGATTCTCGCAAGAGTTGTCCCTCCTCCGGTCCAATGTGTACCTCAGACGATCGACTTGATGTTTGATCACAGTCTATGAGATTCTATAAACCTCCCAGGAACGGCTGGTGTGTCAAAACAAACAGCCATGTTTAGACAGGACCACAGAGACACAGTCCTACAAGTGCTTATAGCAGCCTCGGCCTATTACACAACGGAAGTATTTACTGTTTTAATGACGAAAAACACACTTTGCGTATGATTTACAATGAACACAGAAAGCAAAGCAGAAAGCTGAGATCAGGCCATTATTACATACGCCATTGAAAAGATCTTGCTTCAATAGTGACTCTCACTCCATTTGGAAGTGCTATATAAATAAAAAGTATAAGCGAAGAGAAGCAATGAAAACTGTAACAATCCAATCCAGACAAATGAATACGTAACACCAGAGTCCCTGCAAAGAGCACACACTACTGCACAATTTGCATGTATTTGCATGGAGAGTTGCTGATTCACAGAGCGATTTGCAAGCCAGAGACAGCATGGAGAACATCGGAGAGAGCAGCAGAAGCACACAAACACCGTACAGGGGATTGATCGATGTTTCTGTGCTTGACCCTGGTTGACCTGCTCAGTCTTTTCATACTGATTATTCAGAGCAGAAATGCGATGCAGCGATGCATGCTGAGGCGTGTATCATCCATGGGAGGTCTGCCGCGGGCCGCGGTGGGTCACTGCGTTATGTAACTGGTTGTGCAGGGGCACGTGTGCCGCCGTCAGGCTTTTCACCCGCCTTCTGTTCAATTTGCTTTCTCTGGGCCCTGTACCACAATCCCGGCTTTTCTTTCATTCTGCTGAATCATAATCCAGTTTAAGCCACTGGAGTCCAAAAATACACAAATAAATAAAAAAATGAAATGTTACATGAAATTGAATTTGATAGCAGAGCGGATTAGCGCATAATGATGCCCTGTGACACTTTTCTGAAAAAAAAAAATAAAAAATGTAATAACTCAGAGCTTCTTTTGACTGAATACATCACGTCTCAAGATCAGTGATGAGAGTAATGAGGTTAATAACTGCTTCTTTTTTCCAGTGATGAAGTACTGACAATAAAACACGGCATTATTTTATTTATTACATGCTTAGTTCATCTTTGACTCATGCAAAGAAACATACAGTGCAGAGATTAGTGTACAATGTTTTATCATTTTAATGTACTTTATTTAACGTCCTTTTCATTCATTTAACGTATTTATATCAAGGGCATCCAACTTACTTGAAGTATCTGAATAGTTACTTTCCCTGTAATTAGTCACTTTTATATTGATGGTATCTCTGTAAAAGTTAACTGTTAACTTAAAGTTAACTGTACGTTTTTAACTGTGAAAAGTAACTAGTAACTAGTTAAAGACACTGAATATGATGAATATACCAGATAGACCGGTATAGATGAATAGATAGGCAGAGGAATAAACAGATAAAAAGACTGAGGGATGGATGAAAGAAGAAATCAACTGAGCCTGACAGTATTTTTTGTGGGTGTGTGAAGACGCATGGTGCGCATCATGAGGTTTCATCGTTAAGGCCAAAATAAATCAAAATCAGAAGCTTGTGATAATAATGATAAAGACTAACTTTATGGATGATGGATGGATGGAGCGACTGATGGATGGATACCTCAAGAAAAATGGATGGACTGGTAGATGGATGGACTGATTGACAGACTGATGGATAGATGTATGAATGGATGGACAGACAGATCTTTCTTTTTATTCAAGATACATTACCAGAATGAATCTGTGCATCTATCTGTTGTTCTAAAAGTAATGTACGACTGACATCTAGATTATTGTAAACTGTTCCAGCATATATCCAGTTTTAGGGGTTGGTTTTCCATGATGTTCTAAGGATAGAATTCCACTCGTTTGAAGATGGCAGTGGCATCTGATGACATTCTTAACTTTATTTACTGCTGCTCACACGTAAAAGTATGTCAGCTATGTTACCCTAAACGACAGCAGGCCTTCCCGTCACCTGTCACGTCCTCTCCACTTACAGCCACCCGTTAGATCACATACTGCACGTAACACTGCTTTCACCCATCACCCATCATCACGTCCACGCTAAAGACAACCTACGACCAAACATACACTCCTCAACTACATCTTAAGACGGGGGAAACAGTACAAGTATTGATATTTCACGCTGGAGGATCGTAACCAGGTTGTAAGAACTGCTTCAAAATGAGCAAAGAAGGAACAGGACCAAGAGACGAAAAATAGAAAATAGGCAATTTATTAAAAAAACTGCATTTAAACTCAAACAGGCTGTTCATCGGTTTAAGACCACAGCCTTAAAAAGTTCAAATCTGCACAAAAATATGTCTTTCACGCCATTTGTTCTTCAGGCAGTAACACTCTCAAAAAGTCTTTGAGTGGGTCAGGATTGTTGAGTCCCAGTAAAACATTCATCTCACAAAATCTAAAAGATCCTGAGAGTGATGGTGGTATGGGAAGTTCAAGTTGTAGAACCAAAAAAGATCAGGGGAACGTGCAGGACGGTCCAAAGGATCAACCTTCTTCTCCTGGAAAAAGGCCTTCATCAGGCGGTTGTTGTGAACTGTAGAAAGAGGGATGCAACATCTTCACAAACTCCACCGCACAACCTGAAGATCCATTATCCCACGATCACGATGGGGCCGTGTAGAAAACATCTTCAGCGGGATCTCTTTGTCACGGCAGTAACGTTGGAATCCATCAGATGCTGAGAATAATACTTTCCACCTTTCAGCGTCCCATGTTTGGTGCTCTCCTGCAAATTACAAACTGGTGATGTGTCATGGGAGGAGACGTGACCTTTAAAGAGGTTTTCTGTTCTTGAAACCCTTCTCTCACAGATGTGGTCTTATGGTTATCGGGCTGCAGTCATCATAAGTAAGGGTCGAGGATCAGCCTGTGTCTTCACGGACAGTCTGTCAGATAGTTTGTCCCGTAACTCTCAGGATCTTTTGTCTGAGTTTAACCTCGGCAGTGACGGCATGTGAGCCTCAACAATCCTGACACACTCAAAGACAGAAAGACTTCAGGAAATCATGACATATTTTTGTGCAGATTAACTTTTTAAGGCTATGGTCTTAAACCTGAAGATTTGGTTCAGGAGTGTATAAGGGAACTCCAAAAAGATTCCAAATATGGAAATGTCATGTATTTCTACATGGACTATTCATTTTACTACAGTAGATGTTGTGAGCCCTTGTACAGTGAGTACAGTACAATGGGTGCTTTTACTGGAGATTTGTGTAGACTAAGTCCAAAAACTAATCAAATGTAAACAAATTGGTGACATTGACCTTTACAGTGTCAGATCTTCCTTTCAAACACAAGATGTTCTTCTCAAACGTCGTCGGACATGATCATCATGTTTTGCATTTGTAGAGTGCGTCTTAAGTGGGCCGAATGCTCAGAAATTCTTAAATGCGTATTTTGCAGTTAAACTTTTCAGTCTTTTTGGTCTGAATCAAATAAATGTACTAATTCCAAACAGTGGTTCCTGAGGTTCCTTGGAAATTTGCCCAGTTGCGTAATATTTAAAATGCTTACCCAGTAATCATGAAAAACAACATGGAAATTAATTTACAGACATGTTCAAGAACCACAACAGTCAAAACAGGTCACAGGTCAAACTTTCAATTGGAGAAAGCCATTGTTACAGTTGTATTTTATTATAATTTTCTCAATATAAGTATTAGTGCATTTCCAGCCTTTTAAAATGTTTATAAATTCTTAAGTACAATAATTAGAAAATTCAATAATTCCAACCTTTCATTTTTAATAATCTTAATAATCTGTTGCAGAATTGTTAGGAAACAGGCCGAAAGCATCCAATTGTAAAACAAACTACCTGTCTCCGGCATACAAATTTAATTGGGGCGAGTTTGTAAACTGCGGTCTATCATTTTCATATTGGTTACAATTCAATTGTCAATGCAAACCTGGTCCACTCCAGTTCTGACGCTTTGACTTAGTCCCTTTAGTTTTAGCCTCCTGAGCTCACAAGCTCAAATCTACATTTTTATACATTAGCATGGTGATGCCCAGGTCACACAAGTTTCATTTGCTCATTCTACTGTGATCGGAGGCAAACGAAGACAAACATGCTCATTTTAAGAGTTTAAACCCATATAGCATCATGCAATGAAAGACATGCTTGTTATTCCTCTGGTTTACCTGGCTCTTGGTGAAGTGTTAGACTGCCAATTGGATTGGGCCACAGGGAGTTGTCCCGCTATGGTAACCATGATACATGTAGATTACTCCAGTGCATCATTACGCAGTAGGCAGTGATGGGTACATGTCCTGACAGAATCCCTCGGTCCACACCTACAGCACACTTACTTCTGCTGATTGATTTTCTCTTAAAAACCCCATACAATCGTATTGGAGGAGTGACCTCAGGCATATTTAGAGACCAAAATATCATGCAAAAAAACAAAGCAGGCTGGTTTTACAGGGGGCTTTAACTACTTCTTTAGGTGGCCAGCTATTTTCAGGTTAAAAAAAGCAGCTTAGCATCATAGCACTGAGTTTAGCACAGGTAAGCACTACTTGAAAAATGTACATAAAAAATGGTTTAGACCGTCCAAAGACCTCACTGAATTGTGTACAAACACATAAAGTCTCTTTGCGATGTAATGTTGCAGTAAGTTATGAGGCAACCCTGCTAAAAAAATAAAAAGATAGAAGGCCAATAGAAACCATAACAGAAATGTAAATGGTTCCCATTCACATACCATAGGTTTTTTCCATTAAAACCATTACAAAATAGCTTTTTGTAGTGTGTTTTGGGCATTTCCCCAATAGGATTTAACATCCCACCAAGACAATCCATCACATACCAGTAGACACCATCATAGTTTGTGGTTATACCCATTATAACCATTAAAACCCATCATTTCGTTATGTTTTGGGCAGGGTTCTGTTTCTTTTCTTGTTGTTTATCTGCAGGGAATTTCAAGATGCTGTAAGCCATTTAAACCATTGTGTTAACATCAACATTATCCCATCACATTATGTACATAAGCATCCGTTTTTCCAGTGACATGAACGCTAATGCTAACTGATTAGCTTTGCGCTGATATTATAGACCTTTCAGTTAACTCCATTCCACTATTCTTAACACAAAATCATTTAATCTTTGATCTTTAAATTCGCTGAAACAAGGTTTAGCATGCTAATCTCACTCCGCTTAGCTGTGATGATTTGGGGGAAGTGGGCTTAGCTTAGCAAGCTAATACTTCGTAGAGGGGATGTTAATAGACCTTGCAACGTAAGGTCTAATACATTCTGTAAACTAAAACCATTGTAATTGGACACTAAATAGGGATTTGTGTTTATTGGTAACATTAAACAGTAGTGTATAACCTTCAACAGCCTGAAGAAAAGAAATTGAAATTGTCAACAGATATTTACATGCGACAGTGCTAAAAATAATTTTACATAGTGACAGAAATGAGTTTAATGGGTACTCTGAGATGTAATTTAGCAGAGCGTAATAATACATAATTATAGAGACTCCTGGGTCTTTCTTAAAGTGACAGGCTTTGATCAGGGGCACCTTTGTGATATAACAGGACTGTGAGGTCAATGACATGTTAGTCACCCACCAGGAGAAAAATGTCCACCTTTACAGTAATTACTCATACCGTTAACCATTAAAACACAGTAAACAACAGGATATTTTGTGCATAACAGGAGCAAAATAACTACAGTAAAGTTTTTTTTGTTTTTAGGTAACCTGTTCCTTTAAGAAGGATCAGGTTTGTTCTCAGAGAGCTCACTGGAGACACATAATAACGTGATTGTCTATGTACGGCTGCGGAGGAGAGGAAACCCTTAAGTGGATTTATCAGCCAAACATAGCACTCTCTCAGACGACAACTCAGTCTGTGAACTTTGAACTTTTTGTTCTTCTAGAAGCAGCGGGAATAAAGTGCAGGTGCTTTCTCGTGCAATGCCAAACACATTATCAGGGCGACACGTCATTGGACCATCAAAACGTTAACATGCAGCGTGGGAAATAGACATTAACTGCCATGTGTTTAATTGCATGTGATGTGAACGAGACGCACTGTGCCCATCAAACTAGGAGCTTAAGTAAATCTGACTTTACCCATGATGCTCTGTGGTTTTGTTAAACGCACACAAACAAAGGCTATACTTAGATATTACACTGTGCACATTAAGAAATTCTTGGATAACATTACATTTGCCCAAATGTGCGAGATTTTGAATAAAGGGATGTTTGATATGGACCAAAAATTATATCTAAGCGTTATTTTGGCAATGATTTGAAAATATTAAACAAAAAAGCAATAATAAAAATATGTTTTATATGTTATAAATATATTTCTACAAAAATAATATATATATATATATATATATATATATATATATATATATATATATATATATATATATATATATATATATATATATATATATATATATATTAAAATATACTTTTAGAAGTCATTAATTTACTAAATTTAACATCAGGACCCATCACTAATGACAAGGACTAGACTAATGTGAAAATGTAATATTAGGACTATTATTTGAACTTTTAGCATAGCAGTGCTCACTACTGTGTGTGAACATAGCTTTCAACTGAGCACTGATTTAGCATGTTTCTGTTGGAGTCAGAGCTGTAGGCCGAATCGCCTTCTATTACGTCGCTATTCTCTACATTAGCCTACGGATATAGTAACATTTGAGTAAATTTGGATACTGAGTGTGGAAGAAGTGCCGTAGTCTCCATCTGAGTGTACACTGGTAATACACTTGTTATTAATTTGCATTGTGTAAGCTAGTGCTACGAAGGCTAGTGTCCTCTCAAATAGTGCAGTACGTGTATGAAAGTGACTTCAGACAAAGCCCTAGACAAATGTTACCCGCTCAAGTCGTCTAATTAGTTCATTTTACAAAACCACAGTTCACTAACAAGCGTGCCACACCTGTGCTCACACTTTTCAGCAGAATGCTAATTAGAGCGCTAATCATGTATTGTTTTCAAAGATGGTCCTTTACTGGAAAGTTACTCCTGTTTAAATAGGCTGTGGTCTGAATGGAGTCTGAGCCAGTTGTTTAGAATTCACACGACAGATTTTGCTTTAATTATGTATAATTTAAACCAAGTACTTTTAAACAGTCCAGCGTCAGAAGAGCTAGCAAATAACACACAGTCCTCAGTCATATAGAGGCACCTGACGTTAGCAAGCATGCTAACTCGAGGTGCATCCCTAAATTAAGTCTTTTATGTTCTCCTATCTCTGCTGTGGTATTAACTGACCTTGGAAGCAGGGAATATCCTTAAGGATTTGGTTGGCTGCCATTTCTGTCCTTTTTCCCGGCACGTATTTGTTTATGGAGGATTGCCTTAGGTAGCTGGAGACATTTCATACGTGCACATGTTGTTTTGGATGGTGACGGTTCAGTCATTATCAGCTAAGCTGTTTGTTTAACTGTGAAACACAACGTTTAACTTCGATTAGAGAATACTGAAACTTAGCAAAATGGTTTTTAATTACTATTTTTGGGTGCTTTTCAATAATAATAATAATAAAAAAGACACTTTAACGCTAGTTTATTTCATATCTGCTAACTGCATGCTTGTGGAAATTAGCATGTTATATGGCATAAATGTACACTTTCACACTATCTCGACATTTTGACAAATTTAAAGAGACCTTCAAACAAAAACGATCAAAAAGCTAAGAAACTGGTATTTAGCTAAGGCTAACTTCATAGCTAGCATGTTATTTAGCCTTTAACACACAATGAAATCCTATTTTACACCTTTTCAGTATTTTGACGCTTTTAAGGTGATTTTCATATATAGCAAAATTAATTTTAATGGCCAACTCCCTTGCCTTGCTAAGGCTAGTTTCATAGTTAGCATGCTGTGTAGCCTAAATACACAAAGTGGAATAATATTTTTTTATACTTCTTGTAGTAACTAATTGCTATGTAATGGCCAATTCCCTTGTCTTGCGAAGCTAATTTCATAGCTAGCATAATTTTGTGTAGCATTTCGACAATTTAACTGACCTTTATGTAACAAAATGCTAACAAGCTGGTATGTTAGCTAAGGCTAACGTCATAGCTGGTGTGTTATACATCTTAAATACAAGTAATTTATTTAGTTGACTTTTACGGAACAAGCTAATAAATCTCGTTTTGCTAAAGCTAATTTCCTAGCTAGCATGGTATGTAGCCTAAGCACACACTTTTAAATACATTTTATAAACTGACCTTCATTAACAAAAAGCAAGTTGGTATGTTTTTATTCATATTTTTTCCTCACTGCAATGATGTGTCAAAGACATTATTAGCATGTTGTTTTTTTTTGTTTCTTTCTGCTTGTGTAACTTAGTCTTGCTCTGATTGAAGCAGGATGCTGGTGTTGTGGGAACGCGGTTTAGATTGACATCGGTTGTTCTGTAGAGCGACGAAGCAGAGCATAAAGGAGACAGTCTGACCATGTTTGCATGTGAGCAGCAAAGAGGATTACACACAAAAGCCCGAGTGCCTTTTCAGGCCTAGCACTGGGCCCAAGGTCAAGGACTCTGTGATCGTTTGCATGTGGGACGGGGAACACTGAATGTTGCACTTCATTGTATTAAACAGAAACTTGAGTCACTGCAGGTGTGGAGCGCTGCTTTAGCACCTCTATGATGTAGTATTTGCCCTAAACAGCGCACTGTTGTATCAGTGACAGAAGCTACCAAAATAAACAGCTGATCATTCACTCACCTTAATGTCATTCTGCAACTTTTACCACTTTATTATTATTATTTTGTTCAAGACGAAAGGTATGGAAGCCCGTCTCTTCCACTGTACCAATAATCTTAAGCTTGCGGTTTTGAGTTATAGAGTTATAGAGTTATACATAATTATAAAGTTGTAATCATGAGTAAAAAAAAGGAAGAATTGCATGATATAAACTCATCAATTGCAAGTAATAAAGTCAGAATCGCGACTTTATATTTATATATATATATATATATATATATATAAAGTCTATATTGTAGATATGAAGTCCAATTTTGAGCAAAAGAAAGACTTGCGACTTTATATTTAACAATTCTGACTTTATAACTTGTAATTTGTGAGTTTAAATCTCACAGTTCTGAGAAAAAGTCAGGATCGTGGGATAAAAAGTTGCAGTAACCTTTCAGCGGCGGAAACAGGCTTCCATACAAAAGGAGATGTTTCACAGAATGTTCGAGCAGCATTTATGGTCCATATTTGATTTTTAGCTGGTGAATCATTGGAAATAAGACAAAAGCTCAGTGCTCATTATTGGTGTAAACAATTCAGTCATTCGGGGTCAATGTAGGACATTGATGCAACACACTTGCAAAAAAAAAGTGTTATAAGCCTGCGCTATGGACTCTCGCTCAAGTCAAGCATCTCTGTGGTAAATAAAGGATTTGTCCACCAGCTATTGCACTCGGGTCAAGGATAAAGTTGTCTACAAGTCAAAAAGTCTTCCTTGTTCAAATAATGGTTTACGGTCAACAAAAAAACAGAACAAACTGACCTAAGTGTGCTTTAAACAGAGCACGTTTGTACTGTAGATCTTCTCTAACTTCCTTATTTTAAGAGTCATGTTAGTTCATGTTGACTTCCTCTCTTGTGTCCTATCTCAGCCAATGACATCCATAAATTAGTCAATAAAACATGAATCTGTTAGTGAAACAATAAAATAACAGGACCACCTATCCTGGCTAGTTTCGTCCTCTATGGTGGACATTATATTTCTGTGGGTTTGTCTGAGATGTCACAGTCCTAACCCTGGATGTCCTGTACAGAGCACACTCAGGGCTTTTCAGAAATAACAAATGTTTGGAGGTTTCGCCATGACCGCATCTTCTCCTTTTTAAAAATGGCTAAAATTAATTTAGTGAGAAATTGTATATCTTTATGGAAATGTGATCGTATTTTGGATTGTCATTTAAATCGAAATCATTTTCGAATTGTTTGTCATGAAGCAATATTTCAATCTAAATATGACTTCCTGTTATGAAGATTGTAAAATCGAAAATATACATACAGTTTTCTTCTTATGCTCTAAACAAAGTAATGACATGAAAAAAAATACTTAATACAAAAAACAGGAACTGTCCTGTTTTTCTGCTGACAGTTCATTCACTCCAGTGAGGTGTTGAGATGTATGTTTAATGCAGCTTATATTCAATTTATGAAATGTGGCAGCAAAGCTGGGGTCATTTTGATGTTAATTTGGGTAACGGTGTCTGCAAAATGAGAGAGATTCGCTTGTCAACAAGATAAAACGCTGCATTGAATCTTGTTGTAAAGTAAAAGCGTCCTTTCCTAAAACTGTCACTTTGAATTCACTTGTTTAAAACTAGAAACCATTGTAAAAATGATTTTATTTGTGAAATGTCATGCTTGCATACAACGATAGATTATAGAATTGTTCTTAAATGTAATCAGAATTTTGCTCTGAATAATTTGTCAAAACATTCAAGTTCCTTTACTGAACTATTAATAAAACCACCGTAATTAACAGTTTTTTACGTTACATTGTTTTTTATTTATTGAAAGTCATTTAAACTACATTGTATCTCATAAAACCATTTTGTATAAGCAGTTGCGCTGATATTTTGTAAAAAACAGTAATAGATGAACGATCAATTGCATAACATTTTCGTACAAAAAAAGTTGTGTAACTGTTCAGTCTTAAACTAATTGCTGCTTTGAGTTTTCATCAAAAGCTGTTTTTGTATAAACAGCCGCACTAAAAGTGAGATGTTACCATTTACGTACAAATTCAGTTGAGAGTTCAGCTGTGCTGTGGTTAGTATTCACACTGTAAACTACCGTAAACCTTCATCAGGCCTTTTACTGTTGCAGCGGCTTGTGAGGAAACAGTGGGCGTAATCACTGCTATCACATAACACTTTCATCTTTCTACAAAGCAGTCGGAAAGGAAATGAAAATTTGTTTTGGAAGAGGAAATATTTTCTTTAATGTCATTGTTTTCCTTTCATTGTCTTTTCGCGAGGAATTGTTCGAAACGTTAAGAGGTTCTTCGGAGAACGAACGCGAGGCAGCTCACGTCGATAAAAAAATAATAATAATAACGAAACCGCTAAAGGACTAGCATGTAAACACGTTTGATGACAAACGTTTGACTTCCTCTTTTCAACTTCCTCTGCAGACAGTGGAAAACTACTGAGCAGTTTAAGCCAAACAGACAAGCGTTCACATGTTTCAGACACCGGCGCTCTGTGGAGATCCTCTTTCTGCAAAAAACACCAGCACTGCAGGACTTTTGACTTCAGTCAGGAAGTGCTACAAGAAGCCTATTCGACTTTCACTGTGTAGGTTATGATCCAGTAAACAAAGAAATGCAAACTCTAAGTGAAATATATTGTGATGCATTCTATTTATTGGGAGTATATTTAATCCATTATTTTGCACATAAAACGGATGAAGAATTGCCAGATCATTTGGGATTCAGACTTATATTCTGTTTCACCGGACAACACAGGCTTAGACAATAAATCATTTGTTTGCGTGTGTTAATAACTGCATTCGATTTCCTGTAAAATGCTTTTTAAATTGATTCTGAGTAAATTATACAGAATTATATATCTGTACAGAAATTCATATACTTTTGGTTTGCATAAAAAGCCACACATGCTTTCATTACACCGATTTTAGCAATCAGGTATTCTGTTAAATTAATACGAAGCATACGTTCTATAATTTAGGGGATGTCTCCAGAAATACCGTTTTATCTATTTTACTATACTTTCACCCCTTTTTAAATTTAGCCTGAAAATGCCTTGAAGCTGAATGTACGTTAAATTGTAATTTTCTTTCAAATAAGAAAATATTTGACAAAATTCTGTCAACTATGATACTAAAAACACCCCTCTGAAAGAACAACAACAACAATATAGTTATAGTTATATAATATACACATACATAGAGCAGAATAACACGGTACACCTCAGGGCTCAGTTTGAGGCCCGTTGCTTGTTCGTTTGTTTATAAAGGATTTGTCACGTAGTTAAATGTCAGCTCTACGTCAATGTCCACATATATAGGTGTAGTGTGTGTTTTTTAGTTGGTGTTTTGGTGTTGTTTTTCTGATCCCTCAATTGACGCCGATTTTGTTAATTGCCCAAAACATCCGCACCGTAAAAAGCGAGAGACTCAGAGACTCTGACTTGATCCGCGATGCGCTAAAATCATGCAAAAACATTCCCACGGCGTGTTTGCATCGCAGGCAGATGCGCTCGAGGTGATTGACAGCCGCTGCATTGTTTCGATCACCTGAGGCACTGGGCAGCGCAAGACTGCTGTTGTGAAAGGAAAGAAGCGATCTTGTGATCAAATGAGAGAAGTGAAGCTCGAGCGAGGAGTGGTGGAAAATTACAGAAACTCTAGCCGGGCGCTAGATGCTGTTTTGATACACAGCAGAAGTAATGCTTCATATCGGGGTGGGTAGCGTCTTAATTCAGTCAAGCTGGTGTAAACGTGGCCAAAACAAGAGCCGTAATCACAACAACCGCAGCAAGACTAGCTGCACATGCAGAGGCAGAACACCAAGTCAGCCATCGAGTTGTTTACTGTCAATCTGGCCTTGTATTGCTGTTTTTTCCTCTCGAAAAGCAGATGTACACAAACAACATCAAAACCACTTGGCAGGGCCGCGCATTTCAGCTACATCGTGATTTATCATGTGAAATTTTAGATTTGCAAGTTTTGTAAACTCCGCTTTAATTCCGTCCTCAATCATTTCAGATAATGAGAAATTAATGGCTCTCGAATGGGTTTCTTCAGGATCCAGATTTAAGTGGCGATCCAGCATGCCACAGTCTCTCTTCTTCTCTTCTGTTTTTTCTTGGGGTTTATGAACTTAGCATACGTAAAAATAGCATTATTAGTGAAATTAATATTTCACATTCGGTGTCATACTAATTGTGGGAAAAAATAATGAAACAGTTTAGTCATCGATAAGCTTATTTCATCATCAGGAAAGATTCAGAATAATTTAGCACCAGTGCATCCTGAATGGGTGCCGTCGGACTGAAGGTCCAACATTACAACAATCCACAAATAATCGACATTATAATCCATAATGACGTTTCCTCTAACGGAAAAGTCCATCTGCTGTCGTTCTTTTACAGCGTCATGTTTATTTAGAGCGGTTTTATCCTGTAAACAGTGTTTGATACGTATTTCACTCCTGATTCGAATGACGTGACTTTTTTAGCCTGTTTCTAATTTCAGACGCGTTGGTTTGTAACAAACCGTTAGCGGATATACTTGGTTTATTGTACTCGAGGGTTGCTGGGATGTTTTTATCTGCTTTGTAGACTCTCATTGTGACGGCACCCATTCAGTGCTATTCAAATAAAACAATGCTACATTTCTGACGAAGAAACAAACTCATCTACGTCTTGAGGGTGAGTACAAAATCAGCGAATCGGTCTTTATGCTTCGATGCATAGCCGCGACACAAACCGCAGACCGCTTCATCTTACGTGCTGTCCTCGCATCAAATATTAAAACGTATAAACCGACTCTTTCCCGAATCCGACTTGCACCTTTGCTGAGACTCTCTGGAGGTTTACAGTTACCAGCGGCCCACTCATTCAGACAGCTGATATTAAACAGGAGATGTTCTGGAGGTTCAGGTAAAGGGCCGGGTGCTGTGAAGGTTCCTCTTACCCATCAGTGTCACTCACGTCTCTGGCAGCTCTCCTAGAGGACGAGCCACAGAGATTCAGAGGCATATTTCACTCTCGTTCGGCTTCACGTTCACGCACGAGTGTGGACACGGCGGTGCGCGTGCGCTCGTTGGCCAGAGGCGGCGCGAGAGGACGCGACGCGGCAGTGATGCGCGTTGGAGGCGCGCTTTTCTGAACCCAGGAAGCGGGCGCTTTAAGAAGACGCGCTGCTGCCGCGGACGGGAGGCAGGCCGGTGTTTTTCCACAACTGATGGTCACCCATGTTGAGAGACAAAGGTCAGGAAAAAAAACTCATAAACTAAATTTACCGCCGCCGCTGTTATTCAGCACCGAGCCGTCGCACAATACAGAAGGGACACGAGCGTTTGAGAGGAATTAAAGTAGATAAACATTAAAGGTAACGTTATTTCTCATGTTTGCTCTTTGGGGTTTAGTGCAGCGCACGGATGTGAGAGCCCTGGTGTCTCAATTTCATTTTTTTGCTTAATTTACAAGCTTTTCGGGATCTTTTGAAAGCTCTTCTCACATCGTTACCTAAAAGTCAGCAGCTCGTCTTAGTTGTCACTCATTCTGAGAAGAGTTTAAGGGAGCCAGGAAGTACTTTAACACTTTATTTAGAAGGTTTTGGAAAATGTCATGAGCCTATTTTAAGCGGCGATGCAGCCGGGGTGTGTATGATAAAGATAACGAGAGAATGCTTTTATGATTCGTGATGATTTAAAGTGCTGCTCGGCGCGTTCGTGTTGATGCTGTCACTTGTCATTGAGTTTCTTACACTCCCACTCAGACCAGTATAACTGAGCGCTGACTTCATGGAGGTAAGAATAGACGCTCGATGGAAACACGCGTCGCGTCGAACCCAACGAGAAGCGGCCGGCGCGTCGGCAACCTGTTGGATGCGTTCTCGAGAAAAACGGCAACGTTTCGCGAAACTTTGTGACACGGGCTCGCCTCCTCGAAGACGTCGGATGTGGGTCTGGTGACGTTGTTAGCGACGGTTCGCGCGAGGACGCGTTCTCCTCGCGAAGTGGAACCGAAAGCAAGTCGAGGGCGTTTAAAAAGAAAACGTTCTTGGTGTACGGGACGCTTCTGAGAACGCCGTCTCGCTTCAGGTTCCTCCTTTCTAAAAAGCAGTCTGCGGACACGTGCGCGAACGGCTCGACGCGCTTTTATTAAAAACGCGATGCTAAGCAACGAGAGGCTGCGAGCCGGTTTAAAGAGACAGGTTTTCTCGGGAACCAGCATCCTGGCGAACAGGTTCACCTCATCCCGAAGCCCACTTTGGGTTACGCGGAAGTCAGGCAGCTCGCTTGCTCAAACAAACACAATACAGGATGCAGAGTTTAGGTTTCTGCGCACACGCCAGCTTGAATACCTAGCACACTGATAAGGATAACAGCCACAATGCATTTGGGACAGATGCCATTTTGCCATTTAGTGAGAGCGACGACAGCTAAGATGTTATTCGGTGTGTTGTCTACAGCTTAGTGTGCCATAAAAGAAAACTGCAAATATATGAGCCTATCGGCTGCTTTTTAATTGATGTCAATAAAAAGTAAGACTTGTTAACAAAGGCCATACTGTCATGACTGCCAACAAACAGCTCTGCCCAGAATTTAGTTTACCACTTTAGACTTTGAACTTTTCCAGCTTTTCTGTTGTTGTTGTTGTTGTTGTTGTTGCTTTCTTTTAGGCAAATTTTCAGATTGAGCAGGCTTGGATGATGCAAAATGTGTGTTCAGTAAGCTACAAGTTTCCTAAAAATTCAACAACATGAAAAAGAACAGCACACTTTCTTAATGCGGTTCACCGACCCGGTACACTTATTATTGTTATTATTATTTTTACCACTTTACTTTTTTATTGAGTCCCTGCATCCAGATTTGTCTCCTTTATAAATGCACTTTTTTTTTAGTGTCTTCAGCTTTGCATTTGTTGTTTTGGTCAGGCAACAAATATCCCCCTTGAATAAGCATGACATTTGTGGAATCATAAATATACAAGGGTAAAAGTTCTTGATGGACACTGGAGACCTATGACAGAAATCTGACCCGGTCTGGATACTGTATACTGGGTCAGACCAGTTGACTTATTGATTTATGGCATAATCCTCCAGTGGATAAATTATGGTTTTTGATTATAGGACAAATAAAAAGTCAGCATGACCACATTAATGGTTATGATAAACAATAGTGTACTTTAGACACAGATGAAGTCCTTCTTTGTGACGATGTCAATAGCAGTGTTGTTTCTTCAATGCATGAAGAGCCAGCAGTGTGTAAACATGAATTATTAAACACTAGCTTAGGTTGTTCGATTATACTAGTGTTTAACTCTGAATTATACTCCAAGAGTTGACACCATTACTTAGATCCTCTCTCATTTATATTTCACAACCGGCGTACTGTCCCTAAATCCAAATTTGTTCTTTCCGTGTGAAGTCTACTGAAATATAAGAGTAAAAGACCTCCATGGGACCAGAAGTGAGTGCTCTGGAATCCAAAAAATAAATACAAATATTTTTAGGGCTGTAAAAGTTAACTTGGCAACTCACAGTAATAATTTACTGTTGGTTTGGTACAGATTTGGAAACAAATGTAAAACACTGTAAAAAAAACAAAAAGCAAATCAAGATGCATAACTATTATATTCTAGAAAGGGTCCTCGCAAAGAGGTCTTGGCATCAAAAGAAATCGAGGACCACCTAGTCAGCATCCCAGAATGCAAATGCAGACCTCATGCCGTTTGACTCACTATGGCTAGGCAGTGCATGAGAGCACAATGCATCACGTCATAGATTATGTACAAGTGGATCAAACTCTGCTGTCAACACTTGACTTTAATGTTCATGACTTCAGTTTCATGCATCATTGCTACAATGTGAGGTTTACATAAATGGATAAGAGTGCGCTTCTAATGCTCCGGACTCCGTTTATGTGGCGGAACAAGTGCGGAAAGGAAGGAATTTAATGTGAGAGCACTCAGGAAATGTACATGGTTCTAAAATAGGGATGGTTATGTAATGAGCCAAGTGCCTCGTGCCGACTCCAGACCTGAAGTCTCCCTCGATAGTTGGGACTATGTAGCAATACAGGCTGAGATGACAAAGTTGATGGCCCAACAAATCCCTCTAGGTGCAGAAAAATAAATCGCTTCCAATTAGGAGCTTCTTGGAGGCGACTGAATCTGGATTCGGCAGTGAAGCCGCTCCATCTTCTCTTGAAGGTGCGCTTGTAGTCTGTCGTGTCTACTTGGGAATCAAACAGACCTAGTCAGTGTCCCAAAGTAGGCTGTCATGTATCACCATTTTTGCAGCATTCCAACATTGTGCGCTAAAAGGGCAAAAAAATGCCAGCAGATCCTTTGTTCTGTAGTTTTGAACAAATTGCCTGATCCAAAATTCATAGAAATGGTTCTGTGAGCACAAATCACCATTGTCCCTTTATCACGGCTGTGCTGCCAAATGCAAAAGGCTGAGGGAAACAAGTCGTACAATAGGCTTTTGTTACTCGTCACATTTAGTCCTATGCAAATGCTCTGGGCCTTGTCTTTGCTTTTCTGCTGACCAGAATCTAAGTCGGACCTGTCAGTCAGTCAAATGTTGTGTTCTGTCTTCAAACCACTTAACAAAGAGGCATATAATTGTTCTTTGACTACACGTCAAAGTATGTTAAGCTAAGCTACTTGTCAAGCTATTAATGGCAGGAGCCTGGAAACCATCAGCTGTTCAAGTGAAACGCAACAGAGGTGTGGATTGCCGTCCACATGCTCTTGTTTGTCGCGTCTGCGGCTCGGGTTGCCACAAGTGGACGCCACACATGCAAAGATAAATAGTTTCAGATAGACCTCTGATGCTTCTGGGGAGTGGAAATTTACCATCCAGCCGAACGCCACTCGGGTTATCCGCTGCTCCGAAGCTGCGACCAATCTACTGATTGCTTTTAATTGTCTTAGTCTGTGGGCGGGTCGTGGTGTCACCTCGGCTTACACTGAGCCCTGGAGAGATTGGGGCCGTGCGGTCAGAGGTATGGTGTCTGCTGAGAGAACAACATAGACCAATTGGATTCAGCCATGAAGGAAATGTAAGTGAAAGGCATTGTCTTTGTGGAAGATGGTAAAGGGCTCAAATAGAAGCAATATGGGTCTTTGATGGAGTTTGTCATGTCGGATTTGAAAAACTTCTTTAAAATTAGTGATTGAATTATTATTGTCAACTCATGGGCAAAACGGCATTGCAACAAGGCACTGACTAGTTACGTTTCCTAGCCAGCTTGTTTGCTTTCTTTGACTCTCGGCCTTTAAAGTTTGTCACCACAGTGCTTTGAGTGGAAATGGAAAGTGTCTGGAGGATTTCGCTGTAGTTACGTAACAGAACGTGTTTGAGTTGTAGCGAGCTCCTAAGCCTTTGAAAATATACCGATTTAACCCACCGAAAGAGGATGAGCGATATTTCCTGATGTTTTTACACCTTTTTACTGGTCTCATGTTGCCAAGTGAAGGATTCTGTGCTAAATTTGAAAATGTAACAGAATTAACAATCCAATGTAGTGTAAAAAAAAACGCACACATTGTTTCGTAGTGAAAGATAAATTTGGAAGAGCTGGAGTCCTGGCATGCTGCCACACTGGTTAGTGTGTTTATTAACTCGAATGTTTAGTAAAGCAACAGAAAAGAGAATATGCATCTTTTTATTGATTGTCAAACACACCGAAGATTTTTCCTCGCTTTTCTTCCGTCTCCTTGAGAGCAGGGGAAAAAAGCAGGCTTGTGTTGAAGAAACCGGCCTCACAGTGGGGCTATAGTTTGTTCAAGCGTTGCCAAGCTGTAAGGGAGACTGGAACGGGTAGGGATGTTGGAGCTGACTTTGGTATCTTACTCTCTGGGATTCATCTTAGGGGCTCCATGGCAAGTTTGGCCCGTGCTTTGAAACAGAAGACGCCAAGCCTGACATAATTACTTCATCCTTGAATAGAATCCTAACAGCGTAAACACTGTGTTACTTAAAGGGACATGGGCAAGATAAACACATACCAGTTCTGCATCAAAACTGCAGTGCAGGAGTTTTTATTAAATCGGATTTAATCGCTCGGGTTTCCCTGCGGGCCATAATGTGAATAGAATGTGTACAATTTAAATTATAAGTATGAAATAGCAACAATATAATGTGGTAATAGGCTTATAGTGTACAGATAATTTAAAGCTAGGTCAGGGAATGTTTTTTTGAAAGTTTTAATTTTATGCTGACATCAAACTAGCTGGTGTTAAATGCTGATGTGTTATCTATGTGGTTGTGGGTTGGCACCCTTTAATGTTGATGACTACAGACACACTTCAGAAGCAACAAAGAAAGCAATGAAGCTTATCAGTTTTATGCTAAGGTTTAATGTACTGTTGGTCATATCAAGTATAATGACTCACTTTTAATTGTGGCGTACATGAGAATTGCCTGTGTTTAAGCCACAAAACATTGTGACATTACATTAGTCACGTTGACCATCATTTTACGTTCTCATGTGAACATTTCTCATAGCTGAAAAAGCTGCTCTAAATGAACTCTTTATGTTTGACCTATGCATAAATGATTAAGCAGGAACTTTTTGATTATCTGAAAGTAAAACCGTCGGGATTCTATCAAGAGTTCTGAATCCTTGTTTTCTTTCTAGCATGGCCCAGAAGGAGAAACTTCAGTGTCTCAAAGACTTCCACAAAGACATTCTGAAACCCTCCCCGGGAAAGAGCCCAGGCACGAGGCCGGAGGATGAAGCAGAGGGGAAACACCCCCAAAGGGAAAAGTGGGCTAGCAAGCTTGACTTTCTTCTGTCAGTCGCCGGGGGCTTCGTTGGTTTAGGCAACGTCTGGCGGTTCCCGTACCTCTGCTACAAAAATGGCGGAGGTGAGCAGATTTGTTGATACTTTTGGACTTTCAACACTGATGTGACAGTCATAAAAACTGAATTTCTTGATCTTGTTTGTGGAGTCCACGCCAAATAAATTATGTCTTTCCTCATTATCATGTTTCAAACCCAAATGGTAATCTTGTTCTGTTATTCTGTCACACATAGAGATGTTTAGAAGCTGCTCTTTGTCCATGGAGAATTATTAAACTGTCAAACTTTATAAATATTTAAAAATACCATGAAGGGTTTTTTTTTTTTTTTTTTAAAGCTATACGAAAACTCATTATCCTTCTCACACATCACTTTTGTTAAACGTTAGAGTGAATATTGTATGCCAAGATAAATCTTTCTGTCAACACATTTGGAGCAGCATTTATCTTTATCATTTCTCTTTGAGGCTTAATAATAAAAACACCCTAAAATCAACATCAACCATGCGCTTAACTAGATAACACAATGAAGACATTACATTTACAGCATCTTCTTTAAAAAGTACCCTTGGATTTTCCCTTGCAGTCAACAGCATGTAATTGTCATAACCCAACAGAGATACAGAAAAAGAATGAGAGCAAGCGTCAAAGCCTTATACTGCACTGGATGAACTCTTTGAGGAATATGAGTTAAACACTAATCCAGAGGTTAATAGGATATAATAATTGACAGAATAAAGCAAATCTTCTCCTGGCTTTTCTCTAGGTGCTTTTCTCATCCCATACTTCATCTTCTTGTTTGGTGGAGGACTGCCTGTATTCTTCCTGGAGGTGGCACTTGGTCAGTTCACCTCTGAGGGAGGAATCACCTGTTGGGAAAAACTTTGCCCCATATTTACAGGTGAGTTTTTTGATCTAGTATTTCCATTACCAGAGATTAAAATGGAATATTTGTTGGCCATCAATGGAGAACGTTGGTTTATGCTGTCAGCTGTAGTTATGGTATCTACCAGTAGGGGCAAACGGGGCCATACAGAGCACTCTGACCCCTTAGTAAGGACACAGAGTGGGAGGCGTGTCACAGATACCACCAGCTGTATCTGAAGATAGGCTGTGCAAGACATACAGGTTTCGTGTTAAGGGTCTGATAGGAAATGCGTATATTTATAAAATAAAAAAAATACAATTTAGGGTTAACCCCATCTTTCTCGTCTCTCAGAGCTACTAATAAGGATTCTAATTTAAAAATGTGGTTGCTTTATTTCTATTAAATAACTCATTAATTTATAACATTCCATTAAGTACTCATTATGTGCTCCCATTTAATCATGGCTCCATCTGCTAATTCCTGTGGAGATTGTCATGTAGACCAAATAAGTAGTTTATAAACACCTTGACGGTGCTCTTAAATTTGGCACTTTTATTTGCAAAAGAATGACATGCACCAAGAGTGATATGTAATAGATTATTTGTACATGGATAAACATGTCTTTGCTGCATCTTGATTAGTCACTGTTGGTGTATTTTTATGTCAGCAGTCTGTTAATTGCAGTCTGTCTTCTTGCTACTCTAGGGACTAGTATATTAGGTATTAGTTTCATATTCAGCCTGTGTAGTAGGAGAGACAAGGCAGCATTAGCAGCTGTCAATTTATGTTTTGGCTAAAAAGGGCAACTGCTCATAAACAGTAGCTTGTATAATGGACATATCTTCAACCTGTGCTGTGTAGGGGCTAAAACTAAGATTTAGGGATCAGCAAGTTGCTCGTACGAGCTCTATAAAGAGCAATCACCATTGTACCCTTAAAAATGTAAATGACTACTTTAGGGGAAAAAAGCAACAGATTTACACCAAAATATATCTTGTATAACCAAAAAGGATATGAAACCTCCCAAAAATTTCTTCTGACCACATCTTCATTACTTATTTAAACAGAGTTTACCAGTGAGCAATCATTACATGCAAACTGCTGAATTACCCACATCCCTCTGCCAGTGAATGAGGTGACAGCTTTGGTCTGTTTTGCTTTCCAGTCAACCTGGCCAACATTGATTTACACAGTTCAAACTCTGAACCAATGTCTTGCATCACTTACCTCCAACTCTGAACAACTTTATTCCATGTTTATACAGAAAGCACAAGAAGGTTGCATAGAAGTTTGTCATTTATTTATCCATTCTCACGCTCCACTGAAGCGCAGCTCTTTTCATTGTATCCATTAAGATTATAATAACAAATCGCAAACACTTTTTGCACAACTACCATGTGCTGAGTCAGTCAAGACTGTCATTTGCGTAATGTCACCGTTCCTCTCTACAGGTATCGGCTATGCGTCCATAGTGATCGTTTCTCTGCTGAACATCTACTACATTGTGATTCTGGCCTGGGGCTTGTACTACCTGTTCCAGTGCTTTCAGCCAGAGCTTCCCTGGGCAAGCTGCAACAACAAATGGAACACAGAAAATTGTGTGGAGGATACCCTCCGCAAAAACAAGACACTCTGGGGGGCTGCAAACGCAACTAACTTCACTTCCCCCGTCACTGAGTTCTGGGAGTAAGTAGTCTTTACTTGTCATTGTAAATAACTATCTTATGAAACCTTCAACATGCTTAATGCTATAGATCAGGATATTCATGAGATCCACAGTCCAGTTTAGATTTAATCCTGATCCGACACTCCTGGTTGTAATCTTATCCCAAAGTAATTCCCCAGACTTCAGTTAGCTGGTTTAGCTCTATTTTTACTAAACCCTTTAGAACAATGGGCCCCGCTGAGCAGTTCCAATACTGCTAATGTTTTAACCCAAAGGGTCTAGATCAGCGATAGGCAACTTTGGCCCAGGAAGGTCACTGTGCTGCAAAGTATAAAGTAATTTTACTGTGTGTTTTGATTATGGGGCAAAATTCTGCAGGGCAGTAGGCCTCCAGTTTGGCCATTCGTGGTTTAAATCTCCAGACTGTTTTCTAAAAACCAGTAGTTCCAAAGAGTTTAGCTTCTTGCCTAATTAAACACACCTTAAGGCGGGGGTGTCAAACCCAGTACCTAGTGGGCTGCAGCCCTGCTGAATTTAGCTCAAACACTAGATAAAAACACCTTATCCAACTAATCAGGTCATTTACACTTCATGGTGAAACTGCACGGTTTGTGTGTTGGAGCAAGGTTCGAACTAAACTCTGTAGGGCTGTGGCCCTCTAGGAACCTTAAGGTCTTCAAGAAACTTTCAAGAAGGCTTGAGCGGTTAACACTAAACTCTGCAGGAATGTGGCCCTTTAGGTGCAGGACTGGATCTAGCAGAAGTCTAGTGGTGGTACTATTGTGGTGTGTATTCAAGAAAGCTATGTTAGCTTGGCATCACACACATTCAGAACTCTCTGTTAATTGACCCGAAACTTGCCTACTTTAGGTAGGCTGGTTCCAGAACCATGACTGCAAGGAGGTTGAATCAACCTAGAGTATGTTCATGGTGAACAACAAAATAACCTGTGATAACCCTGAAAATTATTTCTCCTTTTCGAACCAAAAGTTTAGGTTTTCTGTTAACTTTGTAAACTCGTGCTAACCTCAGAACTTGTTCCCCCTATCTAACCATGCTACTGGAAGACTACTATCCTGCAGCGATTAGCACCAGGCACACCTGAGCTACCCTGAGCTGTCTTTGAAGTCAGGATCCTGGAGTCCCAGTGTCCTGCAGAGTTTAGCTTCAACCCTAATTAAACCCTAAACCTGCTAATCAGGGTCTTATCGGGCAGGTGTGTTGAGGCAAGTTGGAGCTAAATTCTGCTGGACACCGGCCCTCCAGGACTGAGTTTGGACAGCCCAGGACTCTTCTGTCATAGCAGATTAAACATCTTCTCTGATTATTTGAATGGTGGCTCTTTAAACACCCTCAAAGGCTTTAGAGTGTCTCACCAGCAAACATTCTTTCCACCACAGGCGAAATGTTCTCAGCATCTCAGATGGTATCGAGCAGGTGGGTCATATTAAGTGGGACCTGGCTCTGTGTCTGCTCGCTGTGTGGGTCATCTGTTTCTTCTGCATCTGGAAAGGTGTTAAGTCCACCGGGAAGGTGAGCTTGGTTGCATTACATTTTCTTTCAACTTTAGTCAGTTAATTTAAGAGCTACTAATAATAGTTTTTACATTGTCGTTGGAGTTCTAAGTAGCTAGGGAGATTTGAATGTTACCTTACTCAGTGTTGTCAAAATAAACATACCAGCAGTTCCCTGGTTATTGGCAGCAATAGTAAAAGCACACCTCCTTCCCAATAGAGACTGTAAAGTCAATCAACAGACACCACCTCTTGACTTGGGCACAAGATCCCCTTGAGCATGCACTTGTGAATCTTATCATGGTTCCAGCCAAGACACTGTCAAAATAGATTTCTGTATGGCAATTCTAACAGAGACTACTTTATGATGGACATCTTTATTCAATGAAAGCTGTTTCATGCTGCCCTAAAAACAGGATTTTCAAATTGGAGTTTGGATTTTAGCATATTTTAAGAAAATATATATATTTTCTTTTTTTTTAAGTCTTTAAAAGTCCCCTTTTGCTCTTCACTTGAAGCCATTATGAATTGAACACAGAGCTCCATTAAAGGTGGCATATCATAGATTACTTTGTTATCTGTTTATTTCTTTATTTTTTTGTGACCTTCTGCATATTTGCCTTGCAATTTTAAAATCTACTTGCAGGTAATTAATGTGTTGATGTAGTTTTCGGCATTATGGTCAAAATAACAATTCTAGTTAAGCCAAACATTACATGATGGGTGGAAAACAGCTGACCAGAAAGTATATCCACTAAAGCCAATATAAAACTGTCAGTGAAGTTAAGCTGTAAATTGCATGTTTGTCTTGGGAACGTTTTTGACAGAATGTCATCTCAAATGCTGGAAAGTATGACGAGTCTTTTAAAGACCCTGTGAAAAAGCTCTGCTTTAGTTTTTCTAAATTGTCAAATAACCTACTAAGTTTGTGGGTTTACATGCAACCATAGCATTAAAATTAACCTCAGTGTACTTGGCTTTTCCGCTTAGGTTGTGTACGTCACAGCAACATTCCCATTTGTCATGCTAATTGTCCTGCTTGTACGGGGTGTCACTCTTCCTGGGGCAGCAGAGGGCATCAAATTTTATCTGTACCCAAATGTAACTCGCCTGGGAGACCCAGAGGTAAGATCTCATAATATCGCCTACCCACATAAATATGATTCCTCACCACTTTGGTTTTCTATGTCTATCAGCTTTGCTTAAAATACCAACATAGCATATGTTATGTTTTAGATACTGGTCCCCATCAGGTTTAATTAGCTTAACCAGCAAGACAACCTTAGTGAATTAGCTGCAACAGAAAGTCCAACTTTAGGTTGATCTACTTTCAAAATTAGGTTTTGCTAGTGCACAACATGACTGTGTCTGCCATCTAAGATGGACTTTTCAGCACGAAAAGTACTGTTTACACTTGTGACATAATGTACACCAGTGAGCCTTTGCAATTAAACCCAGAATAAACGTCGGATGTAAAGTTTACATAGAGAAACCCAAGATATGCAAAAGACTCAACATAAAAACGATGGCCTCAGTCAGAAAGCTACAAATCTAAACATGACATGAAGTCGTTGAAACAATTTATATTAGTCCTTCATGATGTATCCAGTTCTGGAGGACCTACAAGAGGCTGAACGCATGCAAATATTTGAGTTTGCTTAATTCATGTTGTCAGTCAGCAAATGGTTTGGCGTCTTGTGTCTAGGTGTGGATTGATGCCGGGACACAGATTTTCTTCTCTTACGCCATCTGTCTTGGAGCCATGACGTCACTGGGAAGCTACAACAAGTACAAATACAACTGCTACAGGTGTGTTTCAATGTCCCGGGGGTGGGAAGGGGGCTTAGTCCAGTGAACGGGCAAAGTGGGAAAGTAGGGTACCTTTGTGTTAATTAACAAACTCCATGACATATGTGTGACATAGGGACTGTTTGCTGCTGGGAGGCCTGAACAGCGCTACCAGTTTTGTGTCTGGCTTCGCAATATTTTCCGTCCTGGGCTTCATGGCACAAGAGCAAGGGGTGGACATAGCCGATGTGGCAGAGTCAGGTACGAGGGTCAAGCAGCAGTGATGGTGGGCACTGCTGCTGCAAATAACAACACGAAAAAAGTTTGGTCAACCCTGTAGTGAAAACAGCAGCAACGCCTGTAAACAATTCGGAGCCAGTAAAACTAGTTCCAGGACCTAGGACTAAAAAGCCAAAAATTCGGAACCTTCATCGCCATCCGATAAAAACCAAAACGAATAAGATATGTAGATGGTCCCTTGGTGGAAAGCGGAGTTCGGTTGGAATCAACTTTAGAAATGTACGGAGAGTGCATTCTTGGAGCCACTGGGAAAATAAATCCTATTCCACTAATGGTGAAGAATCAAGAGGTTTTGCGTGAAACAGCACTGAATGCTGTTCAAGACAGTGCCCAATGATGACCCTAACCAAGAAGCATCTTGTGCCAACTTCAGGATAGAGGCAGCATACAACATGCTTTTGGAGAGTTTGGTCGTAACTCCTTGAGAGCTCTGACTAAGGTCGCCAAATCAGATTTGACTAAGGTCGCCAAATCAGTTCCTATTGGTTCCTTTTTTTCTACCCTGGACACACTACATGATCAAAAGTATGTTGACACTTGCATCTATTTGATGAGTTTGGCTATGAGTTTCAGCTACACCTGTTACTTGCAGTATAAGCAGGTGCCTCCAATAAAGTATGCAACCATGCTGAATCGTTTACTAAGACTCTCATGGAAGAAGCTCAGACCTGAACACCATTGAGCCCTTTTTGGTTGTACTGAACATCAACTGTGAGCCAGACCTCAGTCAAACATCTACTGGAATGCCTTCCTGGAAGGGAGGAAGCTTACTTTAAATGCTTGTGATTTTGAAAGTAAATGTTCAACAAACACATATAGGTGTCTTCTTGTGTCTACATACTTTTGACCATCTAGTACACATCAGATGGTTCTACGTCCTTCATGCTGCTTTTAGACCTGTGGTTCAGGTTCATCTTCAGGAAATCTCATGGTGAAAGAGATCAGTTGATGTAACGACTGCTTTTTAAGCTCGAGTTTTTCCAAATGTCTAGTTTTCTGCAATGATCATGCTTTGGCCCTCCTTTGTGGAGACTTTGGTCTAACTATGTCTGGCTCATGGGAGGTACACAAAACATACATCTTTATCACTTTGTTTATAAGACACAAACCTAAACTTTACTTGAACTTCCGTGCATATTGGCACAATTACGTTTGTATGGAGCCACAGGATCCTTATCAGGGAGTCTTTCCGGATTATTTGGTTGGATAGATTTTTAAACATCACAAATGCCAAGAAGCTTAAAGGCGCTTTTTTGCAAAAGAGGAGTAAATTTTGGGGAGGTCAGAGATAGAAGCATAAACCTGACTCTGCGGAAAGTGCATTTTATTGTGCTTTGACATTATGCTATGGTGGTCATTTGTTTGGTTTTATTATATACTGTATGTGTTGTGCTTGTTTTTGCATCTAAAATCTGTTGAACAGACTGGATCCTACATTTTATGTTTCAGTAGCAAATGGAGGTGTTTGTATGTTACCTCTGAAGTTGTTCTTTGTAGTGTTGCATATGGAACCTGTAGTATTTCACAGGGGAAATAGCACCACTCATGAAGCACTTTAAAGATTTCGAAACAGCCGAAGCTAACCTCAAGATGCTAATTTTGCAAGAAGATGCACTGAAACAGTCATTGGACTGTTTATCAGTGTTCCACTGACAGTAATTTTGCCTGGCTTGATCGCTTTGTCATGTAGATATTCGCTCCATTTTTCTTTCATGTCTCCTTTTGGTCTGTGCCGACAACGAAACGCACCACACCGGCATAGATCAAAGTGTGCAAATTGCTACCAGTGCTAATTGTATTCTCTCCACTTCCCCACCCCCCTCTGTTCTCTTCCCAATAGGTCCTGGCTTGGCCTTCATTGCTTACCCTAAAGCTGTGTCTATGATGCCACTTCCTACATTTTGGGCAATTCTTTTCTTCATTATGCTTCTGCTGTTGGGTCTCGACAGTCAGGTGAGTATCATGTGAAAGACTTTAGTTATGCTAAACGGCTTGAGTACCATTAGTGCACAGAGTAGTAATTGCATACAGCCAGATGCTGATGTTCAGCCCAGTCTTTGGACCTTTCAGAAAACATTTTGGTGATTAAGAAGCTAAATGCTAAAGCTAATTTTTTTAAGCTAACAATTGAAATGCGCTAGGTCAAATACAATTAAAAAGCTCTGTAAATCAATCAGCAGATCACTGTAATAAATTAAGCCACAGTACACAAGAAAACATGGTAACAAACAGGGAAAGACAACTTTGTTGGCAGCTGATCGCCCATGCAGCAGTCCTGTACGATCATATTTCTCAGTCCCAGTGAAACTGAACACTCTTCTAAATCAGTGCCCATCCACATCTAGTCCACTAAACTAGGGCGTGGTGCTTGGACTGTTAAATTAAGTATCTAAAATAATAGTCATGCAGCTGTGCTGGTTAACATTTAAGGGATATCCATGTACAGTACTACTTACAGTAATAGATACTTTTCATTATAGTATGTTACAACTTCATAGACCCGTCATGCTGGACTGCACTGTCCTATTTTCTATTGACTAGCCTCAAAGCTAATAATCATGAACAAAAAGCCACAAACTCAATTCCATGAGCCTGCTTCATTCTTTTGCTGTTGTTTTTTACGGTGCACTCTTTGCCCTTTCAGCTTCAGTTAACAAACAAGAAACCAGTTTATGATCAGAGTGTTTCTTTTCTTTTCCCAGTTTGTCGAAGTGGAAGGGCAGATCACATCCCTAGTGGATCTGTATCCATCCTTCCTAAGGAAGGGTTATCGGCGTGAAATCTTCATAGCTATAGTCTGTTTTGTGAGCTACCTGTTGGGACTTACCATGGTCACCGAGGTAAGCGCAAAAAGCATTTCCCTTTCCAAATCCATACTAATTCTAGTCTTTGCCACTTTGCAAACAAATTGGACCAGCTGGTTTCTCCTGGCTAAATAAAGTGTGTATCAAATGCAGCTTAGTTGAATGGTCAGGCACGATATGTTTTCCTTTTGGGATTTTAGTGACATTGTCATTTGATAGCGTGTGGCCCTCCACCAAACCCACAGTTCCTGTAATCAAGAACGCCACACTCATGCCAAATCTACTGCCCAAGCTCTCTCCCATAAGAAGGAGGCCTTCACTCCCAGCAGTGCCTTATCTCTCCCAGTTCCATGTCTTTTTATGGATGTCCTGTCCTGCTTTGAGCAGTGAGAATTCCACAGAGGAATCACACTGCTATACTAGGAGATCCGGCCCGGTCCGACAATGCACATCTAAGATTCTTTTGGCCCCCTTCAGATCTCGGCCCCTGATTGCTAAGCCCCTGGAACAGTGATAGACTGGGAATGCTATTCCATGGCTTTAGCCACACAGAGTGTCCCATTTCTTCCGTGACATAATGTCTTATGTCACCCCTGAATGCATTGTGCAACAAATTTTTTTGTTACCAGAAGAAAATTAGTCAAGTGTTTAGTCAATAACAGTCCTCTATTGTGTCAGCCTTGCAATTACAGCATGTACCAGAGCCTACTCGCTTTTTCAATAGTTTTTTGTGTCTGTTTTTCAGGGTGGCATGTATGTGTTTCAACTCTTTGACTACTATGCAGCCAGCGGCGTGTGCCTTTTATGGGTTGCATTCTTTGAATGTATTGCTGTAGCCTGGGTTTATGGTAAGTATAAGTGGTAAACAGAAAATGTGAATTCTATTCTGGAGCGGGAACTTTTTCATGCATAGGGTACAAATTTGGTGTGCCAGTACTTTAAAACAAGAACCCTGTTACTGTTATGTTTTCAACAGTAAAAATGCAAGGTACTGCATGATTTCCTAATCATAACAAATTATAATCCATCATTATAAATCATCATAATCTGTGATACCCTTAGAGATGGTCACCAGACCTTCAATACAATATTGGTAGATGTCAAAAAGGTTTACTTGGCATGTGTTTAGCCTACATGTTAGCCATTCAACACTGGTGTGGGACAAAAAGAGATCAATCAGTTTAATTTTCATTTTCACTACGTAATCAATATCTGACCTCTAACTAGCTGAGTAACAGTCATTTAAACTAAACACACAACCCTGTTACTGCATGATTTTCAAAGTAAAACGCATTTGGATCCATTTACAAAATTAGCTTGTTTACACTTTTTTTTCGACCCTTACGTAGCTCACCATTGCTGAGTAACAGAGTGATTTATGCAAAAATCTTCAACTGCATAATTTTTCACCTATTATGATCATTTTTAAAATTGTTATAGCCAATTTAATAAAACAAGTCAGCAAATGAACTCTCTTTTCTTGGGATATGAAACAAAGCCCTTATTGCTGGCAGATTATTTGTATTGAAAGGAACGATTGTGAAATATTCTCAGGTGTGGTTCTTTGTTTGAACAGAGTAGGGTCATGCAGAATGATTTAGTGCACGAATCAGGGTTTCTACTGTATGACATAACATCTTTGTTCCCTACTGTCATGGCCTTGATTTCTAAACTAAATGCTTCATGAATATGTCTTATGGATGTCTTAAAGCATGCGTGTACTGTACGTAGAGTCAGGTTAAGACACTAATATTCTTTACTGTGGGAGAACCTGAAGTAAACATACTGCACTGTTTGCACAATACAAACAAAATTACAACACAGTAGTCAAGAATTATTATATATATAGACCAACTACTCATTAATTATGCAATTAACAATTGAGTAACTATGTTTCCATCTATCAGCAGTGTGGTATTATGTTTGGGAAATTCATACCTGATCACATTCGTCCTCTTCACAGGCGCTGATAATTTCTATGATGCAATTGAAGAGATGATTGGTTACAGACCAAATCCCTGGATGAAGTGGAGCTGGACTGTAGTCACACCTTTTCTGTGTGTGGTAAGTTCATTTTAGGTGAAGAAAGAATCCCTAGAACAGGTTAAATAAGTAGGATGCTTATCTGTAGATGCAAAAAAAGTGTGAATGGTTTGTCCACATCTTCTAAGGCCACAAATGACACATTGGGGTCCTATGAAGGAGTATTTTACGCAGTTTAATTTGAGATTGTGTGCTTTTCCACCCTCCCCCATGGCTACACATGCAAATGCTGCTATTCCACTTTGGATTTTCTGCAAAATCCGGCTCCCATCTCACTGTAACAGAGCTCCAGATGGGGTGACCATCTGCCTGGCCAACAGAATGAATGGAAGGAGCTGTGGATGAGTGCAGGATTAGTTTCCATGAGATCATGAATGTCGTTTTTCTGTGAACATCATAGGACTATAGGGGGAGAGAGAAATCCCTTCCGTATGTACAGACATACAGCTTTTAAAGACTGAGGAGTCTTTTATCGATAATTTATTATTATTATTAATTAACATTGTTAAATAGGAAATAAATGATTATACTGTTTTTGACATGATAATTATAATGATCATATATATGTTATTAAACAAATAAATAGCGAGAATACTTTTTAATTGATTTAATAATAACTAGCTAATAAATCTATACAAAGTACATTATATTTATTTATTATTTATTACATAATGCATGAAAAATAAATATCAAAATATTTATTTGTAAACAACTAAATTACAATAATAAACAATGCCATTAATTTTATTTAGTCAAAGCATGTTTATTGCTGTTATCAAAATAAATATATAGCAAATAAATATAACGTATTAATGATAAATTATTCATTATTAAAACTATTTTAAATATATATATATATATATATATATATATATATATATATATATATATATATATATATATATATATATATATATATATATATAATTAATTTATTTTTTTTTTTATATATTATTGTTGCCATTACATAACACGTCAGGCACAGTAATGGGACACAGCACTTGTGTATTGGACACCGGGTTGAGTGTGCTTTTTTTTTTTTTCGTTTTTGCTGCAGGGATGCTTTGTCTTCTCATTGGTCAAGTACACGCCCTTGAGATACAACAAAGTCTACGAGTACCCGGACTGGTCCATTGGAGTCGGTTGGACCCTCGCCCTCACGTCCATGATCTGCATACCGATGGTGGTTGTGATCAAAATCATTCAATCAGATGGACCCCTCATAGAGGTGAGTCAGTCGTATCAACCACAAACAGCTCCTTTACCACTGAACGGGCCTATAACGTTACTTATGCTTCCCTCCAGAGGATCAAAGCGGTGGCAGCACCCGTGAGGGGAGGAGCCAGTTCTTGTCCCCAAGACTACCAGCCTAAATGCAATGAGCTGGCGCAGCCGCTGGACCCCAACTGGAACGGAGGCTTGACGAAGCCCACCCACACCATCGTAGAGACTATGATGTGAACGCTCTCTGTGAGAGGATTCAATGACCTGCTTTTCCATTACATATATATGTGATTCTATATGCATATATTAAAAATATACTCTGTAACTTTTGACATAGTCGTAGGACCAGGTTTACATTGCTACGCATCTGCACTAGGAGTCCTTGTTTTGTTTTTTTTGTTTTCTACAGAGAAAGTTAAATTTTTCTGTCTGTATTTTTAATATTTTTATCATAATACTATTATATTTACTATTATTGTCGCTGTTAATAGACAGAGAACAGATCGCAAACAGCAGTATCCTGAACGTAGAACCATGCCCGTTCTATTTTTTTTAACTTCTATCTTGTACATATCGAAATCAAACTAAGCTGTGTATATTTGTAAGAGAATCGAGAATCATGGGAAAAAAAAACAAAAACACAAAGGGCTCCGGAAACGTGAATTGCGAAAAGTACAGATTCGTGTACAAAGATGTCATCCTCCCCAAACGTGAAATAGTCGTCTTTTTAGGGATAGAAGTGGTCATGCATTAATGTAGCTCTTTAAGTGTGTCCCGACAAACTGTTTAGACTGGAGATGGTGCTGTCCCGAAGAACCGAGCCGTTAACACTGCTTGTTTTTAATGCACTATACCACTAAGGACACTACATTCTCCATACTGGTGCACCCACCATTTAAATGGATAGTTTACGAAAGAAAGAACGAAAAAAAATTGAAATTCGTTCCAAACCTGTATGACTTTCATTTTTCTGCAAAACGGATGAAGAATGATTTGGCATTTTTGTCTATACAACAAAAGTCAAAGGGGTCCAAAACATTTAACCGAATTAGTTCTTCTTTTTAAATGCATACTTGTTGAAAAGTTTTTAATAAGGAATAGCATTAGCGTCTCCGTGTAAACTATTAAAACGCACATTTGTGAAAGTAGTAACGCCACGAGCTTGTTCAGTTCGTAAGTGCGTAGTGTTTCTTTACCAAGTGACATCGCCAACTACTGGCCCGGATGCATGATAACAGATTTGTGGATTTCAAGTTCCACAACGGAAGGTCTAACAGAACGTTGTTGTGAACTTTCCGGCGTCGCAAGATTTCGGAAAAGCGCAGCACACTCATTTTTAGCAGTCTCTTCCCCGTTGTTAAGATGCGTTCACGGCGATCGACGTTTGTAGCGGAGACGTTAGCCGCAACTTTCTAGTTTGCGAAGGACATCCGCCGTGCTATCCGTACGCCGCCCTCATTGATTCACAGTCACCAAACACATTCTGATTTTGGGAAGTCAGAACGTTAAGCTGCCTGCAAGATCGAAAATCCACGTAGATTCAGGGTAGTTTCGTGCATTTTGTATCAAATCTGTTTGTTTTTATTTCCAATCACATTTGCCTTTTGTATTCAAAAATATCACTGTATTTGACTGTTCTGTCCAGCAATTACCAATAGATCTCGTCCACAACTGTTAATCGACAAAGAAAAGCTTGCTGCGAACTGTAATGTGCAATACTTTGTAGAACGAAATGCATTGTTTCTTCACCTGTCTTTCAGAAAGTTGGTACTTTGGAAGTGTGGAATTGCGTATTTTTAAGCTGTTGTAATATTTCAGAAACAATGAATAGGGGCCAATTTAAGCTACCGTAAATGGTATGCTGCATTAACACCAAAAACTCAATGCAGATCTACTTACTGTGACAATTTATACTTTTTTAAAAATGAGAAAGTAAAGCTTAATTTTAAGGATTATGCCAATGTTTTGGATTAAATTTATTGGATTTAATATGATTTCTTTTGACTTGGCCAAGTTAACACCGTAGCCAATCGCAAAGGGAGATGCTCAATTTAACTCGACAACTTCTACTTTGGTACATTTGGGATGCTTCATCACAGAAAAAAAAAAAATGTAAATGTTAATGTTGAAAGAGGCACAATTTTTAGCAATACAGAGATTAATGTGCAGTCTCAGGGTGTGTTTTAATAACAGAGACTGGTTTCCCGCTGTTGTGCGTCTCTTGAAACCCTTCCAGTTTTGAAGAACAGCTAAAGGGGGCGGTGTTTATAAATGTAAGAGAGAACCTTTTTAAAGTAATGATTAGAAATGTTTATTTTTTTATTTCGAGGATGTGTAAAAAAGCAAGTGTATTGACAAAAGAATTTACATTACCCAAAAAAAAAAAAAAAAACCCTAGCAAAAAAGCAAGAAAACAAGAAAAATGGAAAAAAAAAGTTTTTATCTCTTAATAAACATTTATCTTTTAAAAACCCTTCTGATTGTGGTGAACATTTGACGTTCTGCACTTGTAAAGCAGTTTTACACCATTGTGCTATTTCTTCAGTTTTAGAAAACAAGGTAGTGCTTAGTTTGGCCTGAATCCTCCGTGTGTTTTTCTTCTGACCTGGGCATCTTTCACCATGCTAAATATTGAGTTTTTGGCCGCCTACCATAACCTACAAATAAAAATAAATGCAGTGCATAGGCATACTGCCGGTGAAAGGAAGGAATGATTAATTGTTACGGCACTGTTTGTTCTTAGAGGAACAAATGATCTCAAGATGACAAAAACTGACTTTTCTGGACCGCGTCATTTCAGTTGTTTCACCTCATGACTCTAATCAGAGTCTGAAGTGACTCTTTTTTTCCATCTTTTTCATCATGTTAAACAGGATTAGCATCCTGTGACAATCCTGTAAAAATGCCAGAACATCAACACCCAAACTAATCTACCACAGTGACGCTCGAAAACTATATTTGATCAAAAACACAGCACAGAGAATCCCCGAAATCCATCTACCTATCATCTATCTGTGTGTCCCATTCTATGTCATCAGTACTCATCCACCCATATCAGTCTACATCCATACTTCAGTGAAATACCAAATACAGATGAAGTTTTCACCTGGAACCACAGCAACACTCCAGAACTTATGTTGGCATGAGAACATCACCATAGCAACAGCATGCTGCTGAAGCACGCTCTGATTGGTTGAGCATCGCTGCCAGTACAAGTTCAAGCATGCACAAGTCACAAAAAACTGGCTGTTTGACAGCTGCCTTTAGGGCCACTGAAAAACTCTTGGTTATGCAACACAAGTTCCACAAATTACCTTCGGTCTCCATTGAAAGTGGTTGTATAATTCACACGGCGAGCATGAAGTGATCCTGCTCAACACCCACCATTCACTTTCAAAAATAGCCCTCTCTGTTTCTCAGGTGTCGAAAAGGATGAAACAGAACATCTTCAAAGCGCTGGCTGCTTAACAACTGAGCGGGAGAATAATGTCGCTAGTAAATCAGAGACGGACACGCGGGTGGATTCAGGCCTTACCTCTGCACTACTTGGACGTGACGCCTCGTGACGCCTGCAGTATGTGACATATTGAAAGTCTTTCAAAGACTTATTTACTCATTTCAGAGCCTCATAAAGCATTTTTTGTTGATTCAGCAGGCTTGTGATCTCATTAGATGGCATTACTACTTCACTTGAGGTCTTTGCTTGAAAAAATGAGAAAGCCCTTATTATCGAATAGAAACTTGTTTCCGTAAGCCTCAGCAGAAGGAAAAATGATTTTTTTGCTAAATCATTCTTACATAGAAACGATTTCTGTAACAAAGGTGTTATGCAAGATCCAAAAAAAGGCCTGTTGTAACAAGTTGTGTAAGTAATTTGTTTTCCGAACTTAAGATTGTTTTTAGAAATGCATGAAAAGTGCTCGGACGCATTGAACTTGACTCGGACTGGTGCATTTGACCTCTTTTTATTCAGTTGTTTTAGAAAAGGATATCGTTAGCACATTCCTGTATCGATTAGGAATGGGTTTGTCTAGCCAAAGAAGAATAGACTTGATTATTGGTTCTCTTTCTCCGTTGTGCTTCAAATGCGCTGTGGAAACAGCAAGGTTTAGAGTTCATACAAAAATACTGTACAGAGAATAGAACTTTCATATTACACATTCAAAAATACACATTAATATCAATGCATACATTAATCAGGAATTCAAAATGCATAGGGATGAACACGTTTGGAGCTTTATAAAGCTTATGTAAAATCCTTTTAAAAGCCTTTTCTGGTCTCAATATTGCACGTATAAAAGGAACCCATAGCCTTGCTTTCTGGAATAGTACATACGACATGTTAAAATACTTACACTGAACAATACCATGGTGAAACATCTCCGAAATCAAACCGTCCCTTTCTCTGAGACCTCGCTTACTTGCCTGCAATGTGATGTCCTGCAGACAAAATGTGTTCTACCACAAAGTAGACCCAAAATAAAGTAATTTCACATAAAATAAAGGTCCTCTTTTTTTGTAGTCAGCTTTTGGAGGCAGTTAGGAGAATTACGCAACTGACAGGAAGGTAGCGGGGAGGAAAAAAACGAAAACTTAAAGGGGCCTAGGAGCAAGCCCTGGGTAGACTCCTAATGCGATGGGCCTGAACAGAGACTGGGATTGTTCAACAAAGTCTTGTAGAACAATGAGTGCTTTCTACTTGACTGCAAATAGATTTTGCTTGTGCTTCCAACATGGTAGTAAAGACTGCAGGGTGAGGAAATAAATTCACCTAATCCACAAATAATTACAGGGTATAAGTGTTTTGGTGTGGACAGGACCACACTGAAGGAGAAATAACCCCAAAAATCAGACTTTTAAAGTGTGGGAAAAGGGCTCGAATCACACCAGGAAGTCCTGAACGAGGGAAAAACAGGGTATAGCTGAGCTGAGCATTGCTTATGGTTTAATAACCATACGCAAGAACCAAGAAAGACAAATATACAGCAGCTCTCGTCAGTCCATGTGAGTGACTTTTTGGTGTTTTGAAGGAGGACTTAACCGCAAAACCAAACTTATTTGAGTCATTATTGACTCGTACTCTTAAAAATAAAGGTTCTTTATTCACAATGATGGTCCGTGAGAAGACTGTAATGTCCAGAAATTTTTAATTCCATAAAAATGTTCTTTAGATAAAAAACTAACAAACTGTAAAGCCCCCTACGTTGGAACCTTTATTTTTAAGAATATATGGCGTCATTTATTAAAATGCATTGTGTGTGTGTGTGTGTATATTATAATATGCGGCTTCATACAACAGTTCACAATGACCTTGTCCATCAAGTTGCAAAAGTACAGTGTAGGGTCTGTTCCAAATGTGTATTGGAATTGTAACCCAATTAAAAGACAATGTTTTAGTTTTTTAGACTATTTATAACGCAGTGTTCCCATGCAAAAAATTGAACAATTTTCTGAAATAAAAATGCTTCTTGATTCCCAAATCTAGTCAGGAGGCAACCTAACGGTGCTTTTCAAGAAACCCAATTAAAGACGTTGTTGTTTTTTAGAGTATTTAGAACACAGTGTTCCTTTTGCATACGCAAAAAAAATGTAACCAGTTCGCAGAATAAAACCGGTTATTGATTCCCAGACCTAGTCAGGAGGCATCCCAACGGTATTTCTCAAGAAACTTCAAAGACATTCAGATTCCATATATCTAGAGCCTACAAACTCACACAAAGGGATCAGACACACCCTCAAGCCAGTGCACTTTAACCGCTTTAACCAGTCCCACAGAAGAGGGTTCTCATAGCAGCAGAATACTCCATGACCTAAACGACACACAACAGACAACACTGAACGTCCTCAGTTCCCCTTTCAGTTGTCAAGAGTTATTCAATGGATACCATAAATCTCCCGTCGGTGCAACACTACATGAATGTTTAGTGGAGGTTAATAGACTGCACATGTCCACAGAAACGTGACCTTCGTGAAACCTGGGGGCCGAACACGAGTTGAAGTACGGTGTGATGGCTTTACAAACGTTTCTGAACTGATGTGTCCGAAATAGATTGTGGCGGAAACATTTGTAATATTTGGCCAGTGGTGGGTAAATGGCAGCCTGGCGACAGTCGAGGGTGAAAGAACGTGCCCTTGAGGCCTGGACGCTGGCGGGGACCGGAGCGAATGCTACATTACGGCAGCAGTTTGGTGTTAAAAGATCAACAGAGGTATGAGAAGAGTAGGGCTACCACTGTACTTACTACGATAAGCTTTCAAGAAGTCAATGACATGTCAATGAAGTCAAACTCCATGTGCATGAGTGTACAGGTGGCCGTTTGAGGGAATGGAAGTACGTACTAGAGCACGCGCGCACTAAACGGGAGTCACAAATCAAGTGTGTGCTTGTCATTATCACACGTTCTTGTTTCTCATCAAAGTATCTTGAGCAAATGCACTTTGCACAAACTGGGTAAAACTGCACACTTTTGTACGCAGTCACTTTCCTTCAGAAAATATTGATTATTCATTTTGGTCTAATTTTTTGGTTTTATTTTTCCAGCAATTTTATATTTCAACCCTGTTTATAAAACTTTGCCGAAATTAAGCCATTTCTCGTTAGAGGCCAACTCGTTTGGGATCAAATGTTGGTTTTTAGTTATTAATAACTGCATTTGACAAATCATTTTAATTCAAATACATTTGTTTGAAAATTTTTATTACAATAACAGAGTTGAACTATCAAGCTTAACATTAGTATTATGGAAATATTATTTACTTGTTATTTTTACTTATATATATATATATATATATATATATATATATATATATATAAATACATATATATATATATATATATTATTATTATTATTATTGGGATTTTATAAAGTAACAGGGTTGAACACAAAATGCTAAATATTGATTCTGGTGGATAAAATTTAAAAACTAAAAATAAATAAGATAAAATTATGCACATTGTGCGAAATAGCATGACTAATCTGTGGTGTGTTTAGAACTATGTGCCTTCCATTTTGAGTTATATAATATGTAACATATCTAAACAACCTCATGACATATATATATATATGCGTGTGTGTCTGTATTATGCGATTTTCTGTCTTTTGAAATAATGTCACACTAAAATATACCAGATTCATGGAAAGTGCATCATACTGCTAGGAAGTGTTGTTGATTGGTCAGCGGTGAAGTCTTTGTTGGTGATATCAAGCAGCAGCAGGCAGTCACCGTGTGTATTGTTGTCATGGCACTCGTGGCCCGGAGCGCTTGTGTGTATGTTTGTGTCTCACACAGAGGCAGATTTAAGTTTATTTGTAGGGAGTCTATACTGTTTATGCGTTTAGGGAACAAAGAACGGTGGTGTTTTGTCTGTTTATAGTAGGGTGTATGTGTTTGTGAGAAAGGACAATGTGTGCCTGAAGGTGTTCCTGCAGTGACTCATCCAGGCCTAAAACTAAAATAAAGACTAATTCCTAGTTTGTTTTGGAAGTAAAAACTGCTACTGAACATGGAAACATACGAAACATTTAAAGAACGTTTACGTCTAATGGCGATCTACTTCAAAAGCAGAATTATTTTTAGTTTTGTAAACATTTGTACACAGTATGTTTTTATGTGAAAAAAAAGAAAGGAAAATGAAATGAAAAGAGTGTAAGGGGGAAAAAATCGATATTTTGGCCACAAATTAAAAATTAAATTAAATTTCTATGTTTTAGCTGAATGCACAAGGGAACGAATTAGAGCCGACTTACTAAAACTAGAAAATGAATCGACAAATAAAACAAGGAAACAAATCAGTAAAACAACTGAAACAAGGGAAGAAATCCGTAGCATATGAGCGTGATGTTGTTAAACCAAGGGAACCCATTATTACAACATGACCATGATTTCCTAAAATAATGAGGCCACGACTTGCTAAATGCAGTGACGAATCAGTAAAACATGGCGGAGGTCATGATTCAGTACGTGAACCAAATCAGTGCAAAGCGTTTACGTCATGAAAACGAATTCTTATTTTGTGGCCATTCTATCGAGATTTTCCCCTGCTGTCACACGCTAGGCTCCGCAGTAAAGAAAAGACAGGACATCCTGTCCGTGTTCAGGGTATGCCTTCTAGTAGTTCGGTGACTTTTCTTTTGTTTTGCTTCGTTCTGTTAAGAAAGAAAGAAGTGGCTCAGATCCTGTGGAGCGCTCCGATCTCTGGTCACAGGTCCAGCGTGCTGGTGTGCTGCTCACGGGGCTGACCCACGGGGTGGAAGTGAGGATGGCAGTCGTGGGGCTGGGCGGCAGACGGCTGGGCTAGCGGGTTTCGGCTAATCACCAGCTCCAGCTTGTCTCCGGCCTCGGTGATGAGGGGCACGGCTAAGCAGCAGTCGAAGTCTCGCGTCCGCACGTGATTCACCTGCAGGGAAAACAGGAAGACCTCGTCAAGACATTACAATGAAAGGATAAACAAAAATAAAGCTAAAAATACGATAAAAATCTAATGAATCTTCTTGAAAATGAATCATCAGCGTTATAACTTCTTAGTTTGGACTGGTCTTCAGAGGAGAACATGTTTGAACAAGCACCAACAAATGAGGATTTAATAACAAAATATTTTGATTTTTCCTTCCTAAAATGTAAAAATACTGACTTTGTGGTTTCAGTGTTCTACGAATTTTTTTTTCGTTCATGATGTTAATGTTCATGTCGATGGCTTAATCTGAACCCATTACTGAATATGAAAACAAGCATGAAGCAGGCACCGATGGCTGCCGCTGTGGTTAACAGAGTAATCTTCACGCTGATTTAATCATCTCCCCGTCAGTGAAGTGTGGCAGATTAGCTCTCTAAGATTTGACCACAAGTGCTGTGTAACCACGCAGAAGATCCAGTCCAATCACTTTTTAACCGGACGAGTCAAAGGAGTTTATATTTAACTGAGCCGGGCGGATCATGTAGCCGGAGAGAGGGAGAGCAGCGTGTGGTGATCTGAGAAGAGGCACCTGAAGGATCCTGTCGTACGGTTTGAGTCCAGCACGGTCCGCTGGACCTTCAGGTCTGATCATGTTCACGTAAACACCCTTTTCCAGGAAACCGTCGGATACGCTGAATCCAAAGTCATCGCTCTCGGGGTCTTTCATCACAGTCACCTACAAGTGTGTAACACAAAATTATTACAACAATTTAACCATGAGCTAATTTGTTCTAAATATGTGAAGTAGATGGTGTTGAAGTCTTAAAGGAACAGCTCACAAATAAGTATTTGGGCTTTACATATATATATATATATATATTGTCCACTAAAAAAAGTCCTGAGAAACAAATATTCAGGATATTATATCCTTAATATCCGATGCAGTATAAATAAATTTGTATAAATAAATCAGATTTGAAAAATGATTTTGTAAAGCTGCATGCAGTTATTTGCATAAGTTTAAACAAAAATCATGAAACAAAAATCATAAAAACAAGACAAAAAATTAAGCAAATCAATGAAAAGCAAAAAATAACTAAAGCAATGCATATATGCATAAATAAAACCAAAATTAAAAAAAATAAAAACATTAAGCAAAATAAAATTAAAAAAAGCAAAAAAATCTGAAGTAATCTTAAATAAACAAAACAAGACAGCAACACTTTATAACAAACTTACAGAGAAACTCCTGGAAAAACATGGGGGTGTTCCAGAAAGCAGGTGTGTGTGTGTGTGTGTGTGTGTGTGAGAGAGTGTGTGTGTGTGTGTGTGTGTGTGTGTGTGTGTGTGTGTGTGAGAGAGTGTGTGTGTGTGTGAGAGAGTGTGTGTGTGTGTGTGTGTGTGTGTGTGTGTGTGTGTGTGTGTGTGTGTGTGTGAGAGAGTGTGTGTGTGTGTGTGTGTGTGTGTGTGTGTGTGTGTGTGTGTGTGAGTGTAGTGTGTGAGTGTGTGTGTGTGTGTGTGTGTGTGTGTGTGTGTGTGTGTGTGTGTGTGTGTGAGTGTGTGTGAGTGTGTATGAGTGTGTGTGTGTGTGTGTGTATGTGTTTATATGAACTTTATTGTTAAAATACATTTCTTATATATCATTTGCATCAAACAAATGTATTCTCAAGGATTAAAGATTAAACTGCAGTTAGGTGGCGATATGCACTACTTCCTTTGAACCTTTGAACAGAAGAAGAAAGAAGCAGCATGGCACACTTTTCTTGGTGCTGGTTTCTAGACTGAACATACTGTGTGTTAATGAACTCACTCCCCACGGCTTTTTAGAAGCAGACCTTGAGAAAGCTAGCTTTGGGTTAATCAGATCTTTAAGCAGATGGTAAATGAACCTTTCTTTCTGGAATACGCCCCGGCTTTCCTTGGAAATAAACCACGGTTACGCTGAGGTTAAGCAATGGCCATCCGAAAAGAACACAGCAAAGAACAAAAAACAGCAATGCAAAGTAGAACAAAAACGTACAATAAAAATGAACAAAACAAATAGAAGCAAAAAGTAAATAAATCTAAAAACTAAACCGGGGCCATGCTGATGAGACAGACCTGTGCCTTTGACAATTTACTAGTTTTGCATGATTTTCATAAAGCATCTACAGGGAGAATAAAACGCTTCAGTTTGAAAGGTACGATTTCGTTCTAAAGCTCATGAAAGCACCTACAGTGTCTATGTTTCCCACCTTGTGCAGCTCCAGCGGTGTGGGAGACAGGATGTCCTGGATCTCCTCTTTGATCCTCCGGGACTCCCAGGTCTTCTCGGACATGCGGAGCGTGCTCTTGTTCTTGGTTTCGTTGAGGAGATGCGGGGCTTTTCTCAGCGGGCTGAGGTGAGGCTGGTTGACGGTGTCGCCGTGGGCCTTTCCACCCTCTACACCCAGACTCAGGGCACTGCCGGTCATTATCGACGCCTGCGAGTGAGAAACAAGCACACACACTGATCCCTGTCTTCTCTCAAGCTAACGCTCCCCGGTGCGTTGAACTCCTGTCATGTGAAAGGGCCTTTAAGGCCACATGGTTATAACCGGGAGTCATTAAAGGAACACACTCCCTCACAGTTAAAGAGTTTAGTTTTACTGTTTCAGAATCCCTTCAGACCATCTCCGGCGCTAGCCCCTTTAGCTGTAGCTTAGCATAGATCATTGAATCGGATTAGACCGTTAGCGATCCTTTTTTTCCCATTTAAACTAATTACATTACTTAGTTACTTTTTAGGGAAAGTAATGCATTACATTACTTTTAAATGACTTTTAGGTTACTTTTTAAATATGAGCGAGGCTTGATTGTTTTTGTTTTTAATATAATAAGATCTGTTTGTAGCCCTTTCACACCAAAAAATGTATGAACAAACCTCAAGATGAAGAAAAAATGGATCCACATCTATGCTGTAGAACGCAGGGAAAGAAGGTTCGATGCTCGTCAGCAAATAAAAACAAAGAAGCAGAGCTGAAGAGTCATTTTCAGTCTTATTAGTATGATTGAGTTAGATCATCAAAAGGCAGCAGCGAAGACATTTAATAAAACAGGATTAAATACATTTGTGTTACTAGTTTACTTTTTGCAGGTTTGCGTAATTTTTTGTATTTCACCATCTGATTACGTAACTCACATTACCCCAGCACTGGATATAACTAAGAACTATACTCCTACATTACAGAATTATTACTCCACAATGAGAGTACAGCTCCTAGTTACATCGGCCTAGAGAATCACATGATCTTAGTACATGATAAGACTACAGAAGGGTCAGGTTTTAAATAGGAAAACTCTTTGGTCATTTTTGAACGCGATGCTAATGGTCTAATCGGATTCAATGGTCTATGCTAAGCTATGCTAAAAGTGCAGACCCCGAGATCGGCCGAACGGATTCAAAAACGGTAAAACTCAACTTATTATCTCTGGGGGAGTTAAAACGAGCCAATTTTCAAAATGAGTGGCGTGTTCCTTTCAATCAATTACCCCATTCAATAGAGCTCTGTTAACCAGAGGAGAGTGAAACGTGACTCTTTCAACTTTAATTCAACTCAAACCACTTCTGAAATGACATTCAAAACACAGTTAGAAGTTGCAGATTCCTTGGAAAGCTGTAATTCATTACACTTTGCTTCATGACATAATTAGAGACTTACAGTAATACGTGATTTCCCTCAGAAAGCACAGAGCAGCAGTTCTCCTTTGTGCTGAACACCGTTTCATCTAGTTCTTGTATTGCCTTTTTAATCTCTCATTAACCTACAGTACATTGTCGATGACTTCTTCTCTTCTTCCAGCGAGAACCGGTTGATCATAAGCCTCATTGATCTGAGTTTATGTGTGTTTCCTGATTTGCTCGTGTTTGCTTTACTTTTAGTTATTAAACTTTATGCTGCCTTTAGACCGGCCTTATCTCACCTTTGACCTCCCAGCATTGCAACACCCTTTTTTGAACGATAAGGCATTTTTGTGACAAATTTTGGTAGCATTCCTGAAAAAGCTAAATTAAGCAAACACACACATATGTGAGAAATGATCAAATGTTGCGAGCCTGTATGACTGACTTTATTCTGTACGACACAAAAAAGGCTTTTCTTTTCCAGTTTACCAAACGTTCTGTCATTTTATATAAACCATATATTTAAAATTGAATTGATATGACTAGACGCAAACATAAAAATGCTATATTTATATAATAATAATTGCGATTAAGTATTTGTCATTTAATTTACTCATGCTTTCAGTTGTTTCTGAAATATTTCTACTAAGCTTAAATTTTTCAGAATTTCAGTATTTCAATGAAATGATGATTTTTAACAGTTGCCTTGGTTTTTAATCTATGATTTATATTTTATTTGTTTTCTGCTTTATTTTATAATGCTAAATTTCTATTGGTTTATTTTAAGGTTTATGTTACGGTCTATTTATACATAAAGTAATATCAATTAACCACGTGTCTTTATTATAGTGTTAGGGCTCAGATGAGGGCGTGCATAATTTATTCTTATTATAATAATAAGTACAACGCGTTTTGAAGCACTATTCCAGTTATTAATATTGTATATTTATTGGTTGTTTATTTACATTTATCTTGAGATTCATGTATTTATTTATTCAATGTTTAATGGATAATAGTGCCATTCACTGCAGAAAGAGACGAAACGTCTCTTTTGTGTTCGACGGAAACAGAAAGTCAGGTATTGATGAGGAAGCGTGTCGTCCAGAGCTGACCTCGCCGGTCAGTGTCATCAAACATCTGATAAAAACACTTCCCCATGCTTTCCTAACTCTCTGCTCTCGCTTGTGTAAGAACAGAGCTCTTTGTTTTGAGCAAGCAGGCGTGAAATGAGCCACCGGCCGATACGCAGAGGCCTGTGTGATTTTGCGGTAACGAACACGGTAGTGATTCGCTGACGAGAACGAGCTGCACTTTCTCACTACAGAACGTGTGTAAGTAACGTAAGGATATAAACACAGGCCAAAAAAAGAGGTGTACTCTTACAGAGCAGTTAATCATCCTGAAGACCAGATCTGAGTCACACGGCAGACTACCGCAATCTGACAGGCTTTACTGGGACGGCCTTGCTCAACCCTGGACGGGCCTGTTATTCATTCAGTTACTTTTATTATTAGGATTATTATTTTATTTTACACAGTACTCTCTCTCTCTCTCTCTCTCTCTCTCTCTCTCTCTCTCTATATATATATATATATATATATATATATATATATATATATATAATATTGTGATTAATAGTTTGACAGCACTTTTTAATTTGGTCATTTTTCAGATTGTGATGATGGTCAGCTCAAGTTCTTAAAAGTGTAAAATTATCGTTCTTAAACATTTGAGATTTTTTTCATTTAATGCACATTTATACAACTATTCCTTGTTATTTAACTTGTTTTATGTGTGTATATATATATATATATATATATATATATATATATATATATATATATATATATTTGCAGTAGTCTCCATTGAGCTTCTTGAAATGTAACAAAGGTCTATTATTATTATTTTTCTGGATGCTTAATTTGTGATTGTGTTCACTGCATCAGAAGACTCCCTCTCCAGAGAAACACACACACACTCTTTACCTCGATCTCTCTCAGGAGCTCGGACTGGCCGCAGGTCTCCAGGTCCTCCAGGGCCTGACACCAGAAGCTGTCCTCCTGCTCCATCATGAGGCCGTCGGCGTGCGGCTGACTGCTGTATCTGAGGAAGAAACATCCCTCAACATCATCCCTCATCCCTGCATCACGGCTCAACATCATCATGCAGCTTTTTGTTCAAATAGACGCTGACGACTGGTTGCTTTAAAAGACTGCAAGGTGGGAGAAATCTAGACGTGCAAAAAGATAGTTTCAGAGTAAAACTGTAAAACTTACCATTTTAACATAGAGTTTTATATATATATATATATATATATATATATATATATATATATATATATATATATATATATATATATAATTTATTTAATTTCTATAAAATTTGAACTAATATATATATATATATATATATATATATATATATATATATATATATATATATATATATATATATATATATACAGACTTAATAATTTAAGTAGCAGCTGTTTTCTGTGTATTTTTTATTGGATATTTTGTCAGT
>NC_056720.1:16429499-16459499 GCF_018831695.1 Puntigrus tetrazona | reverse complement strand
AAAATTTGCATGATTTGTATCTATTTAGTTCATATATTAATTTTAGCAACATTTTTAACAAAAGCCAAACTGTATGTATAGAATATATTAAATAGTAAATATGCTTTATATATGTTAACATATTATATTATTAAATCATATTAAAGAGTTATTTCAAATTGAAATAATATTTAACAAATTACAGGTCTTTTATGCTTATAATAATAGACTTTATATATATATATATATATATATATATATATATATATATATATATATATATATATATATATATATATATATATACTATTATTCTTATTATATAAAACAAAGCAGCATCTAAGTGACTGGGTTTAACTTTGAACTTTTGAGTTTTATTTTTGAACATTATTTTAACATATTTTGGTAAATATTGTAATAATACAAGATTATCTTGCATACCTTTAATCTATTATCACAAACTGTGGTTTGGCTATAATTATAATTAACTCGATGAATCACCAGGCAGCATTACATTAGGTGTGATGATTGATCTGTTAGCAATAATAAAAAGCCTTGCACTAAACATTTGTCATGTTTCGTTTGCAGGTTACTGTGGGACAGATAATGCAGTGTCTGAGTATATCAATTTGTTTGAAGAAATACGTTGCGATTTTGACCAAACTAAACGAAGAAGAGCCCCAGACCCTTGAGTAGTAAGGTCTTACCGCTGATTGTGATGCCCAGCTCCACTCCTCGCTTCTTCTGCAGCTTCACGTGAAACGTTCCACTGCTAGGCACGACCGACTCTGACCAAACATACAGCAAAACATAACGATCAAGTACAAACACCAGTCTAACTGATTTAATGAAACACCAACAAAGACTCCAAACTGAGGAGCTCTTGGTGGAAAAGGCAGCAATTCGTGATTTAAGAGCTTGCCGGTGACCAGGTGAAACCTCACTGACCTGCTACATCAAACTCAATCTCTAGCGTGACCTTATTGGCCAGAGCCGCGTCTCGGAGCAGCTGATTGGCTTCTTCCAGCGTTCCGTCTTCTGTAGGAATTCCGTTGATGGACAAGACTCTGTCCCCAACCTGGAGAAGCCCACACCTGCCAATCGAAACAAGACAGAAGAACCAAAGCGCTCGTTTCACGTTCCCTTGCCCTGTCAGTCCAAACACCCCTTAAAGGGACAGTTCAGCCAAAAAGGAACACGTTGTTTTGATAGTCCACTTTGAACATTCTACTAAGTAACTTTACACGTCAACTACATCTCATTAACTAGCAGCTACTAACTCTTACATTAGACCGTTAGGTTAGGTTTAGGGTCAGTTAAATAAGTTATAAGACACATATACTCGATATAATATATACAACAGTGCTTTGATGCAACCTGTGTTGTTAAAAGCGCTATATAAATAAAAATGATTGATTGATTGATTGATATAATAATCCTAATAAAGACATTAAGCAGACAGTCTACTAATACTCGAACGACTGCTAGTTGACACGTAGTTGCACAGTTGCTTACTGTTAGTAAAGTGGACTATTGAAATAAAGCGTTACCGTAAATTGTCATCATTCACTCACCCTCAAGAACACAAAAGAAACACAAAAGAAGATATTTTGAAGAATGTTAGTAACCAAACAGCTGATGGCAGACACTGACGTCCATTTTATTCCTTTGGTAATGTCGAAGCCTACTGCTTTCATCAACACTTTGGTTACCAACGTCCATAAACGACAGAAGTTTAATTTTCAGGTGAACTATCCTTTAAAATGGATTCTAAGTGAACCAGACTTCATGCCAGCAGTCAGACGTCTAACTGATGTCAAGTTTAGATAAATACACACCAACCAACACGGCATGGTTTACAGTAAGCATACTGTTTTCTCAGGTTTCTATGTGCAAGGCCAGTGTCACTGCGGGAAACCGTGTGCGTTGGAAAGAGAACAACTGACCTGACATGCAATGACTTCCAGCCCAAACACCACAAATGTCACACACTGCCACAGCACAACACCGCTCAACACACATCAGATCACTCGCTTCATGCTACAACAATCTCACACCGGGAGCCACAGAGCTACAAGAACACAGAAACAGACAATTACAAATCTGAACACGATTACGCAAAGTTCATTTAGGGTCTCATCCAGTGGCAGCAAATACAGTAAAATGTTGGGTTTGGCTCCACTGAGGCTTTAGAAAGTGTGTGTGTGTTTGTATCAGCTTCGACTCAGATGTTTAAAATAAAAGTAATAAAGAATCTCAAAATAAAGTGACCCATGAGACAGCTGTTGACATACAGTAAGAAATTAATTAGAGCTATAGTTAGCAAAACGTTAGCAAAACAGCTGAAATAGCAGCTTTGTAGCAATTTAGTTTCACATCGCCCTACAATTTATTAAGACAAATACAAGGAGACCCATGAGAGATGTGTTGACATGAGTTTAGAGCTATAGGTAAAAGAAAAAAGTGCTATCTATTTGGACAAAGAAAGATAGAGCCAAATATGAGACATGAGTAAGACTGTACTACTAAGTGATAGCAAACCAAATGACAACTCTATCTAATGACAATTCTACAATTTCAAAAAAAGAGATAGAAACAGACCATCTTTGACATAAAAAAGGCTATAGTTAGCCAAAATAAAAGTCCATTGTTTAAATAAAAAGAGACTCAGATGAGATGTTGTCACATACAGAAAGATTCAGAGGTATAAATTGAAAGTGAATAGCATAAAGCAAGTCTCTAATGAATCTGACCAGAAATGTTGTTCATATTGAGATTTTGGTATCTTAGAAAAGTACACTTTGAGACATTACTGAGAGCTCTAGGTGTGACACTAGGGTCTTTTCTCAGGAAAAAATCTAATCTGAGACGGATGAGACCCAAATCTGCTCTCCAATTAATCCCCTTGCTGTCTATGAAGAAGCGTTTGATGAATCTTTTATTTTATTTATCCTTCCAGAAGAATGGGTTCCATTTTAGAGACCCTTCCTAAACATTTCCCTCACTTTAAGAGCGTAAAGTGTGACAGCCACACATTTCAACCTCTTAAATTAAAAAATAAAGTCACTGTATTAAACGTCGCTTTTTTAGTTTTTATTTTTACATCGCCGTGTGTTTCCTGCTGAGTGTTGACCCAGATTCTGAGGTACTATCACATCCAGCTTGATCCTTTCAAGCGCCTCTCAGTGAGTCAGTGTCATAAGGCATACATCATTACAAGACCTGCTCGCCTTTTTAATGCAATTTCAGTCCGTTGTGGCATCTTATAGTGTTTATTTGTGCACAAGGTTGAGTTAACGTTTGGGACGTACCTTTCGGCCGAGCTGTCCGGTTCTATGAAGCGGATAAGAGGGGGTGCAGAGAGGGTCTCCGTCGCAAATATCCCACCCTGCAGCTGAACCCCAAACCCGTTTAGAGGGTCTCCTCTCAGAGTGACCTCACTGGACTCGGTGTGGACGATCTGACCACCAGGGCCCACAGAACTTGAGGCTAAAGACACGGCTAAACACAGAGAAAACCCTGCTGAAAAAAACAGCGTGTGGTCTGGTTAGGTATGTTTTGAGGCTGGGATGCTGGCCTACGCTGGGAAATCACCACACAAAGATCAGAAATGATGTGGGTTTGTCTGTTTGCTTTGAACGCATCATGTGTGAGGTGCTGCAAAAGACGAAAGATGCGAGCAACGGTCAAAATAAATCTATATAAGTGTCCCCTAAAATGGAGGAATGAAGTAAAAGTGTTCAGTAATTACGTACATATATAAAAAGAATAGATTAAAATGCACAAAATGTGTGTGTGTGTGATGTATATTATACAATAGTGTTGTTAGCTTAGCAACATGCTAACATCTCTACTGATATAAAAATTAATAAAATAGGCAATCGATATTTGTGTTTTTGCGATGGGGTTAAGAGTACTGTGTTGTTAGCTTAGCGATATGCTAACATCAACTAAAAACAACTAAAACATCTGTAACTAAAGTTTAAGTGATAGATAAAAATAGATGTGCGTGTGCTAAACGTGTCTCTGCTATCTATCTAATGCTGTAAACAGAATGAATTGATGAATATAAAGACATACATCAAGCAATAACTAAAAACAGATGATTTACCCAATATCTGTCTGTGCTATATATTGTATAAAAGTGTCTGCAGTACTGTGTTGTTAGCTTAGCAACCATGCTAACACCTAGGCTCAGCTTTAGCTCCGAGTTCAACACCCCTTTGTGGTACTAGACAAAGAATAAGAGAAATAACAGGAAGAGGAGAGACGGGGAGGTGGAAGGGTGCTGGAAGAACTAGTGCTGGCTGTTTAGAAATGCTTGTAATGATTCGTCAAATAATGTGCCATTAGAGCATTCACTGTGTCTTTAGCTTAGCAACAAGCTAACATCTAACTGGAACTAGTTAGGTAGAGTCATTGAGGAGAAGCCGTTTAAAAACTGCTCACAGCATGTAGAGGTTTACAAATCGCTGTCATGAACTGCATAAAGATGCTTTAAGGCCATGTCAAGCAGAAAACCCATCCAGTCACCTACAGGAGCTTTTGTGCTCTTTTTTCCTTTGTCGTCTCTTTAGCATGGAGTTCCGTGGGCTCATGGGAGGAGCGGCCCGGGGCAGCGTGCTGGAGCCCTGGCTGGTCATGCCTGACGTGGTAGTGGACCCAGGAGAGAAGTTAGTGCAGACTACCGCTGGAGAGAACAGAGGAAAGGAGAGAGGAAGTCAGGCGGTGGGGTTGCATTTAAAAAATTCTAAATCAAAGAGACTGAGAGGCTCACTGCAGGTTAATGATCCATATTCTATTGGTCCCTCGCTAGTCTTTGCAGATCTATGCACTCAAGCATTTGTTATTTAAGGGGACGTTATATTGGATTTGGAGGCAACCGCTGGGAGGTAGATGTCTGGGTTAAGAACAATATTCCACATTAACGTAATGCTATTTTACATGCAAATGAAGACGGATGACTTCAGCTACAGAGGTGGCTTTCTTCAGAAAATGGGACTTCAGTGAAAATGGCTTTTTTTGGTGCAGGAAACCCAGGCTATAATAAAAGGTAAAAAAAGCATTCAATAAAAGGGGTGTCACATTAGTGATATTTCTTGACATTTCAGGGCAAAAAAGGTCAATGCTGTAGTGATGTATGATGCACAGGTTAAAAAGAACCAGGTTTAAATCAAGCATCTTTCTATGAGCCAGTGCAGTAATTTAACTCAAACGCGACAGAAAGCGTTTCCACCGTCACGCAGGACTCTCAAATACATGCACTAATTGTGACTTTAGATGACGACTTTATTTCTCGCACTTTTTTCCTAATTTAAATGTTAATTGACTAGACTAACACGGCTGAAATCTGCAAGGAGAGTTTTGCCCTCATGCAATGATATTTCATGCAAATTTACGTGACCAACTTCACACAAACAAAATCTGCGATGGAAACTTTTTTTGCCTCATTTAAATGACTTGATACACTGAAAAATACGTGAGGAAAATATCCCTCAGGCAAAAACTCAAACATTTGGAGCACTATGACTTGATATTTTACAATCAACTTAAAAGAGAACATGAGTCGTGAAAACCCCTGTATAAAAACACTGCATATCATGCACAAAATTGAGCGAAAACTATGAGACAAAACTCACAATCTATTTAAATGACTGAACATGTCTACAGAGCTTCAGCAAACAATGGGAGGCGTGTTTGCAGCATTTTAATTTCTTCACGGTAAAGTAGCATGATCATAAAGCATGGTAATAGCCCAAAACAGCCCAAAAAAGCGATGTAATGTAGTTACATTTGCAGTAATCCTGAGAGCTGGATGGGTTGCTGGAAGCAGAGGTCCACGTGGAGGTCTTACAGTGACCAGGATGTTGAGAATGGCAGTAGTTCACACAGGGGTCCCAGCAGTGCGGGTGGTCACTCTTCTGAATATCATGCACAAAATTAACTGCATGGCTCTCAGAATAAATGTGAGAAAAAAATGACATTTTAATTTAAATGACTGACTCTCATGTATACTGGTTAAGCCTCAGTTTAAACAATGAAAGGCTTCAGTTTGTCAGCATTCAGTTTAATTTCTCTCACTGGCCTGTGTAAAATGATGAATGAAAAGCATGGTAATCAGCAACAAACAGGCTAATGAAGCGATGTAATGTAGTTACATTTGCAGTAATCCTGAGAGCTGGATGGGTTGCTGGAAGCAGAGGTCCACGTGGAGGTCTTACAGTGACCAGGATGTTGAGAATGGCAGTAGTGTGTGTGTGTGTGGGGTCCCAGTGTGTGTGTGGTGGTGTGTCTTCTGAACTGTGTGTGTGTAAACACAGTCAAATATTAACTGCATGGCTCTCAGAATAAATGTGTGACAAAATGCAAATGTGTGTGTGTGTGTGTGTGTGTGTGTGTGTGTGTCTGTGTCTGTGTGTATATTGTTCTGGTTAATCCATCATTTGGAGTCTTGAGAGTCTGTTGAAGTCACATTCGAGTGATAATATCTGTCTCTAATACTGGCCTGTGGAAAATGATTGAGCATGAAAACAATGAGGAAGCTCATCAACAAACAGGCTAATGAAGTCCTGCTGCTAGAGTGTGTGCGTGTGTGTGAGTGTGTGTGTGTGAGTGTGTGTGTGTGTGCGTGTGTGCGTGTGTGTGTGTGTGTGTGAGTGTGTGTGTGTGTGTGTGTGTGTGTGTGTGTGTGTGTGTGTGTGTGTGTGTGTGTGTGTGTGTGTGTGTGTGTGTGTGTGTGTGTGTGTGTGTGTGTGTGTGTGTGTGTGTGTGTGCGTGTGTGTGTGTGTGTGTGTGTGTGTGTGTGTGTGTGTGTGTGTGTGTGTGTGTGTGTTCTCATTTGCTGTGCAGTATCTCAGAGCTCTCATAATGCAGCAGGTCTGTCAGGAGCAGACGACTAAATTTAAAAGACAGTGAAATTAATGTAATAAATGAAACGAGCACACTTGAAACGAGTCACTTGTTACAGATTCTGGACATTAAGGGTTGACGCACTGCAAGGTCAAAAGGTCATATCTGTGTATCAGACGATATTAATAGAAAAACAAATATGAAATGATTAATATTACCATGAACTGCAGCATCATTAGACACAGGGTTATTATTATCATTAGGTCTCATTTCTTTTCATTGAGAATTGTATTCACTGAACTGGGTGTATTGTATTTTTATTTCTCTATTAGTTCTAACAGCAGCTTCATCCTGGAGATGACTGTATTTGTGATAATGAAGTCCTTACTTCTCATAATTAAACTTTATTTCTTGTATTTAAGCATCTATTATAACTGTGAAGGCATGACTGCAGTCTCTTGTAAGTCTGGCTGTTTTTGTACTGGTCTACTGTTTCCTGTAAATATTATGTTATGTTTCATAATTGTGATTATTAAAGTTCAATTCTCGTGAATAAACTACAGACTACAGGATTATCTTCACAATAAAAGTACTGTAACGGTTACATTTCCTGTAGTTGTGACTAAACTGTCCTGTAAAACTCATTGCAACTAACTCATTTTTTCTCATAATAGATACTATATCTCATAATTTCAACATTTTTTCTCTTAACTGTAACATATCATCATAATTCTGACGGTATTTCTGTCTCATGATTACATTATGATATTTGCAGCATTATTTCTTGTGACTCTCATAATTGCATTTTCTTTTTATAACTATGTTATATTTACTGTAATTGTGAATGAAATATCTTTTATTTGTATCATTATTTTTCAAAATTCTCAAAATCGCAACACTTTTATCTCATAAATGCAACTTTATTTATGACAACTGCATCATTATTTTATCATAATTACAACTTTATAAATAAATCTCATGCAAACTGATCTCAAATTTCACAAAAACGTCTTAATTTCTCCAAATTACAGTTCATTTCTCGTAACGAGTGACTATTGTTATCTTAATTTGAATAATCTTTCATTTTATTTCTATAAATGACGTGAAAGTGTTTCCCTGGTTTATCTGTTTAGATTATCAGCTATGTTAAACATTTCACCACCAACTTTCACCGATTTTCCAGCAGGGTATTAATAATACGAAACGCCCTAACGAAGTAATATGACACTCAACAACGTAGCTTTAATTTAGCTCAGCTGTACCCTCCTCCATCTCTGGAAAACCTTAAGGAGCTTTAAAACACTCAGGGAGACGTGTGTATCTGTGTGTACGTGCTTTAATGAAGTCTACTTACTTCTTCTTTTAAATCGCTGGTACGTTGCTAAACAAACCTTTGAACTTCTGCGCAAGCTAGCGTTCCATTAGCATTATGTTTGTGTTTTTTTGCCACACAGAATGTGACAAGACATTAAGAAATGCCACTTTCAGACAGATTTTCACAAGCCAGGTTAAAGACTACTATCTGTTCGTCTGAGAACCAATGAGGCGTCTTCTAGCGTTCGAGAGCTAAATCCCTCTTCCTTGTGGCTTATGCTAAGCTCGTCTGCTCCGTCTCTAAGAAACACAACTCCGTCTCTTGATGTAGGAGCTGAGAACACGGGGAACGATACAGGCTGATGTGACGGGAGCTTCATTTGAATAAGAAGATTACAATACTGCTTTTTTAAGACCACGTCATTTATCTAAAACACGGACTGAAGCAGCAGGTGACTGACGCTAAGGTTATTAGCAGTGGTTTCGGCTAATTTGGTAATAAATTGTATGCGGTTTAATTCTGTATTGAATGAAGACACACTGTTAAAAATTGGCGGTCTGAAGAAATCTGGACCGTGTTTCAAACAAGGCTTTTCAGAAATACATTAAAAATGACTGGAACGTGAAACGGCCTCAGCTTGTACTATTATCATTTTATTATTGGAAAAAGACATGCTCTACTGCTAATAAATATATTACAATTTATACTTGTTTCTAAATATTTGCATATGTGCGATTTGCCAAAATGATGAGAAATAAAGTCTTAAACGCAAGAAATAATGTTAATTAATTTATTGTAAATATAATATCTTGTAACTGTGAACTAATTCCTCATAATTGCAACTATTTCTTGTAACTGAGACTTCATTTCTCATAAATGAGACTTTATTTATCATAATTGCAACTATATCTCATAATTATATTATTCTTGTGATTATATTTTGTTGGCAAAATTATATCTCATGATTGTAAAATGAATATGTTGTAACTGGGACTATTTTGTATTGTGAATTCTCTCATTTTTTATTTTATTATAACTGTATATACATTTCCTGACGTATTTTTGTACCTTTATTTCTCGTAACTGAGAACTTATTGCTCGTTATTACATCAAATAATTGTGATATTGTTTATGATTTATATAATCGGTTCAAGTTAATACAAATGTGCAAAAATGATGTGGAAGGTAAAGGGTCACAAATGATTTCATTAATTTTTTTTCTTTGTTTGTGCAAGTAGCTTATAGCTATATTTACGTTTTAAGTCAAGCGCCCCCTAGCGGCGCTTGAAAAAATGCACGTTTTGTTTAAATGTAGATCTCACTGTAATTAAAACATATTTTGACGATGTGTGTAATTCGTACGAATGACCTACCCGTTACAAAAATCCTGTAAAACGATAAAGTATTAAAGGTAACATGTTTTGATTCTATACACGCACGATCACATTTCATCGTATCACGCAGCGCTCTCCAGACTGAGCTACACGAGGCTGGATTATAAAGCGTGACTCTACTATATGCTTTGATGGCTCGTGTTTCAGGGATTCGTGTAAACGATCTTCACAGACAATAAATGGCACAAATCTGATTGCCTGCTTCAAGCTTGTGTAGAGTCAAGTAGTAAAGTTGCTAAAAGTGTCTACCAAACATGCAAATATATTAAAATGCACATATTCCGTTCTACCTTTCTCTCAAAGATGGCAATCCCAAATGAGGTCGTTACCAGACGCGCTTCCTCTTCTCTCCCTAACAAGGTCAGCGACGTCATTTGCATAGAGAACTTCTGAAACGCTGGAGTCATGTGGCAAAATATCAGACTCCATTATGTTCCTGGGTGAAGTTTCTACGTGTTATTGACACGGCTCCGTGAATGAGCGTCAGTTCTTGATCGAAGCCCTGCCGGGTCTGAAAGTTCACGATCACAGACATGTTTTTCCATCATTACATGTTTCCACCTCCTCTCCCGAGTGCTCGGCGTGGCAGGGAATGACCTATATAGAGCCATGGGATGTTTCTAAACTAAAACACCTCACTTGTCTGTATTCACTTGTTCCCGTGCACAAAAATCTGAGCGTCGGGGCTTGACTGGCATCGTGAGCTGTGTTTATGATGTATGCGAGCAAGGCGAGGAATTGGAGAGGCCATCTTGTTTAGAGCTTTGGTGGACATTATCAAACGCCACAGACACGATCACGGGGGCAAGAGCTGAACTAAACTGATAGGCATCTAGGGTTCTGGATGATTGCAGAACCAAAAACAGCGGGAACCTCAAAGTCAGCGTGAAAACGGCCGTCCGAAGTTTATCCATGAAGTCGTGCAACTATAGAGATTACAGCTAGATTTCTATCCGCAGCTACCGACTTAACTTAAGTGCAACATTAATAATATCAGACAAAACAAGTCCAAAAATCACTTCAACTGAGCATAAAAACTTTCCGTAATGATTCTTTAAAATCATTATGAAACAGCGCCAGAGGGAGGGAGAATTTCTGCTGGTGATTTATTAAGACAGACGCAACATTTCTCTTTTGACGTGTCGACAGACACAGTACACCAGCCTGGAAAAGAATGAAGTGTTCTTCTGGCATTCAGAAGGATTTAATAAGTGTGGAAAACATCCACGTGCTCTCTTCTCTCTGCAGTGCCTCCTTCTAGCAACAATAATTAGTCTTTTCAATCCTATTAAGACATGCCTTTTTGGGGGTTAAATAATGTTAAATATCTGACGACCACGAACGTTAGAAAAAGGTGTCGCGTACTTCATTTAACGTCTGAAAGGGAAACATTTAAGGTCACTGTGTCCCTGCCTTTTCAGCGCTGATTCATAACCCTGCATCTTTAGTCAATCCTGACAGAAATATTCAAAAAGGTTTGCACTGGAACAAGCTTTTAGTAAAGCTGGCCCTTAGTCGTTTTTTTTCATTTTTTTTATTGATATTGCTTTCTCAACTGGAAAATTAATTTTGATTGAATCAGGAGTGAAATATGCCCAGATCAAGTGAAAACCGTCCAGCTCAAAAAAATATTCAGGTCAGTTTTGGCAGCTGGGGATGGACTTAATCGCTTGATTTATAATGAATTGTAGACTGAAGGCTTTGGCCAAAAAGGAGAGTTGTGGATGTTTTACACAGACCCAGCGCTCGCTTCATACACGTGGATTAGTGTGACGTTTCTATCAGTTCTCACTCCTGCACCCATTCAGAAACTTCTACTCAAATCACGTCAACTTCACAAACAAGCATCTAAAGTTTTCAGCATCTTGTTTAATTGGAGTCGCCCAATCGTTGAGCGCATCCATAAAGTCACGCAATTATAGGAAATGTTGATACGCTCGAAGATAATAAGCTATTGATTAGAAACCGTCCAGGAGCTCACGTGGGCTACTAACTCAGGCTTTCAGAGCAACGTGGTCTTCACGGTCGGACATCTGTTCATCTCCCGCATTTGCATATAAACGCTGCTGAAAAGAACCGATCTGGGTCTGGGCTTGATACGGAGCCGCCGTCTGCTGGTTTTCTGGGGTGAGCAGGTCTCCGTGATTAAATCTGTCCTGCGGTCTAAAGCTCGCGGGGCGACATCAAGCGGAGCGGGAAGCTAATTAAACGAGATGACAGCAGATGAGATGACAGAGCAGTCTCGCCGTCCATGTTTTCTCGTCCTCATTTGTGCATCCGAAGAGGATACATGTGAAGTTTATAGGGCTATAATTAGACAGAGATTATTATGACCTCCTTTGGAATAAACAAGGAAGCAATGGTTGCTCTGGACTTGAAAAAAGCGTATGATGGTCAAGAACGATTACCGTGGTTGGAGACTACGTCACGAAAATAAGTGAAAAGTCTTTTTTTATATACCTTGAAGACGTGTAAAGATGTTAATCGTTATTTTAAAATATCGGGAATTATTATTTGGTAAATAGAATTATGGTTAATTAGGCTATCGCACCACATTATATGTTTTATAATTGGCCATGATTTTGATGAAAGTTTCATAAATTTTGAGTAATTTTTAGTAATAGTTGCTTGACTAAAACGCTGTTAAGCTTTAGTTTTTAGTTTTAGTTGACTTCATATATATATATAATTTTATTTATTTACTTTTTAATATAACAAATATAACAACCAGTAGGTTAAAAATGACAGAGTATATCCATGTTTTCCACCTTCCTCCTGTTTTCAGTCTCAAGACTAAAATCGATCAATAAAACAGTGCTGCAGCTGAAAAGCCGCATGGGATTTCTTAGTATTGAGGTTCTTGAACACAGCCACAGATTCAAGTATTAATCTCTCTAATAAAATCATCTGAACAATGTCTTGAGGTGCTTATGACTCCACAGGTCATTAAAATGAGGTCTATTAGAGAAATAATGCTCTCTAGAAGAAGTAATACGGACACCATAATGGAGTCTATTAAACGAACAGCATTCAGAGAAAGAACATTTGATCATTTTTGACTGACCAAAAGAGCTTACTGCGATAGAAAACAGCTTCCACTGATTACAAAATAAGTTTTGTTTGCTGGGCAGGTAATATATCTTAATAGGGAGGGAGCTGAGCCTCTAAAGAGTTAAATCAGACCCTGCTCCTAAACACACAGAAGATGCTCGTTCACGATTACTTGGATGAAATGGGATTTAATATGCATGTATTTTTTACTCTTCCTGCCATCCAGATAATGCTTTAGCACACTATAGAAGCAGTGTCAGTCTCACCAGTGTCCTGGGGTTTCCCGGGCTGGCGTGTCTGGTGTGCGGGGAGGATCTCTAGTTTGGTCTGGTCGGTGGTGCTGGCCAGCAGCTGCGTGGCCTCCAGGACGGAGCAGTGTTCGGTGCTGGTGCCGTCTATACACAGGATGTGATCGCCCACGTGTAACGCTCCGGACCTGCGGCGCAGACACACAACTGATAGACCGGTCATAGAAGCCAAAACTCACCAGAAATGGGTCAAATATATGGAAAATATTAAGTGTGTTTAAAACGTAAAAGAAACTAAAATCTATTTAAAGTGCATATTCACATAAACGTGTATCTTTGTGTGCATGTGTGTGTGTTTCTCTGTTTGTGTGTGTGTGTGTGTGTTTCTCTGTTTGTGTGTGTGTGTGTGTGTTTCTCTGTGTGTGTGTGTGTGTGTGCATGTATATGTGTGTGTGTGTGTGTGTGTGTGTGTGTGTGCATGTATATGTGTGTGTGTGTGTGTGTGTGTGTGTGTGTGTGTGTATATGTGTGTGTGTGTGTGTGTGTGTGTGTGTGTGTGTGTGTTTATGTATATATTAGTGCTGAGTAAAATGTGTTGTAAATGAGTTGAGATGAAGAGCTGCATGACAAACTAGCTTTAAGGAATATTTCACAGCTCCTCCAGGTAAGAGACATAATCCTTATTAGTCTTTTATCATCATTCTTCTGTTTTTATTCAGTTTTTATGAGTCTTTATACTGGCAATAAAGCATTTACCAAGAGACATCGCTTCGATCCCAGTAAACAATAACTATTATTAAAAGTATATTTTACATAAATACAGTATTATGTCAAAATGCATTGTGAAGAAGCGAAATCACAAACAACTCCTATCATAACCATGTGATTATTATAATCTGTAATGTTTCCATGTTTCTTTCCCATGGCATGTAAATATCATGAGGTTTTTGTACAGTAATATGGATTGCCCTAGCTTGAATATGGTCCCCGATCTTTGTATTAATCTCATGAGGTGACGAGTCAGTGCTGATAGAACTAATATATTCATATTCGTGAGGATATTTCATCACTAATGACAGTCACGCTTATTCACAACTTAACTACACATTTTTATCTGTTCTAAATGTACATTAAATAATAATTTAATACTTTAATGGACAGTGAACAGCGCAGCAGGAAATAGAACCTCAGAGGAAAATAAATAAGGTTTGTGCAAAAACTAAAGATTGGTGCTTTTCAAAAGAACTGCCGCTTTCTCAGGTAGTGGGCGGGGCTAATGCTAGAAAGGCAATCTCATTGGCTGGACCTATTATCGTTCTTGTTTTGATTTCAACAAATCAAATCGAGCGAACGCCGACTGCGTGATTAATATTCATGAACCCAACAGCTCTTTAATCCTCAGTATTGTTACTTTCCATGGTAATTAGTTACTTTTATAATGAAGTAACTAGTAACTATAATGACTTTTTTAAAGAAACACGGCCGTCTGATTTGTCCAGACCCCAGTGAGGGTAGGTTTAGGGGAGGGTTTAGGTGTGGGTCAATGCATATTAATACGTTATATATGTACGAAGTGGCATTTTGGAGCTTTTCCAGGCAGTTTGTTGTTTCCTCTCTGAGCTCGTACCTGTCCACCACACTGGCCGGCTTGATCTTGTCGATGACGATGGCCTGTTTGTTTCTGTGCATGGCAGTGGTCAGAGTGATTCCCAGACTGGCTCCGGGAGCCTTGGCAATCTCCACCAGCAGAGGACCTGAAGCGTTCGTCACCGAGTCTGAGGGCAGGTGATAAGGACGGACAAGGACAGCATTGTTACGCTCCGATTTCTAAACGGATCCTTTCTGCGGCTCGCATTCAGCAGACAGTCTTCAATAGAGAAGTTTGGAGAGTGGAAAGTTTACTTCAAACCTCTGTTTTCTAGGAGACGACCTCTTTAACTCTACAGTGGGCGTTATGCTAATTGTGGCTAGCATAAATTAGCATTGGTAAAGGTGTGAGAGTGCTTTCTCTGCTCTTGAAGGTCAACAACCTGCTGTTCATCCAGACGAAACAGTGAAGATGGTTAAACAGAGCAGATATCTCTGGAGACAAGCCCTGTGTTTCTGGAGAGTTTCTACAAATGGACAAGCGCTCTATAAATGCTAAAATAATTAATTTTATTACGCTTTTATTTGCTTTATGGGTCCATTTTGACCCAGAACAGATAACACATTTCGCTAATATTTGTTGACTATTATCTAGTGCATAACTATCACTAATAAATGGCTAATATCCTAATAATATGCAACTAGTGAAAAGCAACTGTGAGCATAAAATGAAGTGCTAACAAAATGCTTTCTAAAAGACCTTATTTTATTTATTGATATATTTTCAGAATTACTTTTTGTAAAATTAACTATGGCCAAACTTTATCAAATATATTTAACCTTGCCGATAGATGAATATCTAAAAAAAGCTGACAAACATCCAGCATAACATACGCAAGTCAAACAAATGCATTTTATAAGTATAATATACATATAGTATAATACTTTATAAGTATTTTTTATCATATTTATGCACTTTAAAAATAAATGAATGAATAAATACCCATTTTCAATCATTTATGAGCTCCATTAATTACAGTAGAATTAATAATGGTTATTCTCAAAATATGTCCTCATAAAATACAATGAGATATTATATTTTAAAAAACTATGTATTTTGTATTTATGTGTAGTTGAATAATTTCTCATTTTGTATGTAATAAAAAAGGTAAATGCAGTAATAGTACGGTAATAACACATTAATAAATATGTAACATTCACACACACCAACAGCAGACATATTTCGAAGGCATTTTGAGGGTTCGTGTATTGTTTTCTTTCAAAGTGCAATAACGTGTTAAAGCAGTGGGGATATCCGTCCTGTGAAACGAGTGCCACGCAAGTAACTCACCCATGATGGAGACGTCATACTCGATCTGGAGCAGAGCCTCCTGGCCACACTGAGTCAGGACCGTGAGAGCGTCGCTCAGACTAGCGCTGTGTAAAACCACTCCATCCACACTCAGGATCCGATCGCCGGCCTTCAGAGTCCCCTCCCTGCACAAGAACACACCGCTGTTTTATTATCAGTCACTACCGCTCAAGGGGTTTATTAAATGAATAATGATTTATTCAGCTGATCAAAGTGAGAACATTTTCTATTTTCTATTTCAAAATTGTCAGTTCATCAGAAAATACTAAAAAGTAATTCACAAAAATGTTAAACTCTTTTATACAGTGAAAAATGTTACTTTAATAACAGTTCCTAAAATGTAGTTTTTCTATCACAGGAGTGAAATTAATATTACATTTTGTATTAAAATATTTAAGCTTGTAAAATGCTTTTTTTGTGTATATTCAGCCCACTATATTAAACAACACTTCCTCAATCGTATTTGATTCATTTTTGGTATTTTTTAGGGCAACATATTTGATGCCTTAATATTCTACCTAGCTAGTGAGCTTCTTCAAAAGAAATACTCTTGATATTCCACACTAATGATTAATGCTACATGTAAGAGAACTTGTTTAAGAGCATTATTTCCTTCCTTGAGGAAAGACAATGTATGCAATTTCCACCCATCAATCAGACAGCCTTTGTCTCTAACATCAAAGGGGTTTTATTGAAGATGTTCTCTCTCCAGACAAATGTGTTTTTATTTTTCTCTTTTGGCAGGTTGTGTGATGCTGATATAAGTACGGAAAAGTGGTTGGTAAGAGAGGCACGGAGAATCCTAAAACTAAGAATAATAGCTAGCTCTCTAAGCTGAGGGAAATCTCTGGCCTACTTTCTGGATTTGGATAAAATGCAAATAGTGTGTTCTTGATGCTCCAATCATGGAAGATGACTGCAACTAGAACTGTGCTCCTCATACATGTCTATTGTTACAATCAGAATTGACCTAAAAAGTTGATCAGCAACAAAATGATGTTATGTTTTCCGTGAGCATGCTAATCAGCCAACACATCCAGCGCAGGTTATCTGGAGAATGCATTTTCAAAGCAACTTTAATCTATATTATATGGGTAGTTAGTCGTGATGGTGGCCACATTTTATCGAGTCATTGTACACCATGGCATCAGCGGGAAACTTAAAATTCAATTCAATTAGATTTATGCTTTACCTGTCAGCAGGACCACCGGGTCGGACGTGTGTGACCACCAAAGGACGGGATCTGTGCCAGTCTTCGTGGGATCCACCTGTATAACGACACATATTTAAAAAGCTGGGGTTAAATAAGGAATAAAATACATATAAAAAGAACAAAAAGAATGAATGAAATACAACGAGTGCGAAAAACAAGCCAAACTCACCTCGCATGACAAAGCCGAAACTGTTGCCCTCTTTCTGCAAACATATCTCGATTGTCTTGGAAATAACACCTGAGGTACTGTCTGGCGCTACGAGGGACAACAGAGACAGGAGAGAGGCAATAGCATCTCTAAATCAGCACCTTTTACTGCTGGACAATCAGATAAATAAACTCAGATGCAAACTGACGTTCAGCAGAAGGTCAGCCAGAAACACTGAGCTTATAAACCGGACAATTTATCTGCCATGCACAAGATAGACTGTCAACGATTGCTTTATATCACAACAGAGAGACAATAACCTCCGTCCATTATAAGCAGAGTGTGGATATTAACTAGAGGTCAATCGCTTTTATTTTCTGTTTTAATTGGTCAATGTGATATCTATGCATTAAAAAAACAAACAAAAATGCTCATTATTTGCTTACAAGGTTTAGAATTTCGTATGATTTCATACAAGCTTTGATTTGCTTGGATTACCAGACTCAAACATCCAATGAGTCGCCGGGGTGAGTTTCCCAAAAGCACTGTTAGTCAACTGAGCTCAAACGTTTGGTTGTTATCCATACAGTTTACTGACTTGCTATTTCCCCAAAAAAAAGCATGGTCGCAAAAAACAACTTCCAATGAACACTTGCAAACAGCCTGGCCAAACCACAGCTCTGTTAGTATTAGTAAACCACAATAACAAATTCTCCAACTTATTTCATGTTTGAAACCACAGTTCCAATCGACATTCATAAACAGCTTCGTAAAGTTGTGTGGTTGGACCTACAGGAAGCATCTTGTTGATATTAGCGAACAATGATTGTGAATTCAGTCATTACCAGCATAGCTCTGTCATTTGCTGTTTCCTGAAATCATGTGGAAACAGCATTGTAAAGTAACGTGGTCTCGTTTTCTCAATTTCTTGTTACTATTAGCTAACTATGGTGGCACATTTAATTGTTATCAACAACTTGGTTAATTGTTTGCAACAAACCACAGTTGCAAAGAAAGTTTGTGAACACAGCTGCAAACTTTTGCGGATGGTACTATGTCTCGACCTGAGTTTCTTGTTAGCTCTAGCTAAAAATGGACACAAATTCAGACATTACCAATAGCTAATCATAGTTCCAGCGAGCATTCATAAACAGCTTCAGCTCTCAACCTGTGCTTAGATGCATAATTTCTCGTAAAGAACTACGGTCACAAATTTAGACATTACCAACATAGTTCTATAAAGTGCTATTTTTTAATCTAAACTCATAAGGTTAGCTGCTGATCTGTGTTTAGAAGCATCATTTCTTGTCATTATTTGCCAACTGTTGCCGCAAATGTTGTTGTTACTTACATAGTCCAACAATTTGCTGTTTCCCAAAATGAAGTGGTTTGGACTGAACTACAATCACATCCACAAACTTTTTAAGAGCCGTGTGACCTGTGGTTAGTTAGCACTACTACTTGTGGACATGTGCCGCAAAGATTCAGTTCTTTCGGAAAACAAGTAGTAGTTAGTTCCATCGTTACCAGTAGAGTTCAACTAGATAGCAACCATAGTTGGCTAACAATACTTTTAAGAAACATCGCTGATATCGTAACACTGCATTCATAACAAAAGTTGGTAAACTCGTAAAGCTAATGTTTCCATGTCCGCCACTTAACAACTTGGCAAAATAACCGACTGGTTTACTTACTATATATGTCTCTGTTGAAATCTGGGGAAGTATTTTAACATCAAAAAATGATACACAGAAGCTTCCGACATGCAGCCATGCATTCTCCATCGCTGTGTATAGTTGTATACACACAAACCGAAGTGGACTTACTGACGCAAAGACATTTTGGTGAGGATGTTGGCTCACGAGGTCTGAGGTTGGTTACATGGACAGAAACATGCCACGAGACAGAATACTCAACTTCCTACCAGGTGAAGGCAGCTCATACTCCACTTCCAGCACAACGCGCTCGCCTACGTTTTTTAGCAGACTGATGATCTCGTCGTGACGCAGCTTGGTCAGGTTGATGCCGTTGACGGACTTGATGTAGTCGCCCACATTGAGCTGATCGCTCCTGGGACACATTGAAATGCAACTCATTCATGTAATTACTGAAATTAAAGCAATTAAACAGTTTAGCTAATATCTGGCACGCTATTTTCTGCTAAACAATGTAACAGTTGGCTTTTCCGATGTTTAATGAACTTAGCTTTGTTAGCGTTTTATGAAGAAAAATTAATAAGATAACACACAAAGGTCCAGAGAAGATTTCGGTGAATGGTCAAAAACACAGAAAACATAATTACGTTTTGAATGGAAAGTGCATGCAAAGTAAGAACTCCTTATCTGTTGTTGAACACCCCACAGGGAGTATAAATATGCTCATTTAGATGCTAATTAGACAAATGAATGCTATTCATTCCCTTTTGTCCTCTGGGCGTACATGAGCTAGCACAATGATGCCTGACAAAAATATGTCATCAGCCCAGATGCGCTCCATAACATCCTCATACCAGCCACGAGGAAAGAACCAACAACTGAAGATGGCAAAACTTTCACATCCCAGAAATAATCAAAATTGAGCATGAGGAAAAAGACTCACAAGTGGTTGTGTTTAGGAACAGTGTATTACGCAGTGTTGCATTTCAACATTATGCGCTGCATTAATTAGCTGTTTCTAAAGTGAACCGCAGTAAGGTACAACGACCTGAATCTTACCTGGTGATCTCGCTAAACCTAGTTAAATTGTTATTAAATTGTTCGGCTTATATCTAGCACAAAAACAGTAACAGCAGTAACAAAACGTGAAATATACATGTTGCTACATTCAAAGACATTATGATATGTGCACACCAAAAGCAAATATATATTTTAACGTTTTTAATAGCGTTCTCTCCAGCTAAACGTTCTTCATCAGACAATAAATAGATTACATACAAATTCAAAGAAAAGATGCAACTATAAGCAAATTACACAAATGATCTTAATTGCATGTTTTTAATCTATATTCGCCTCAATCGAGTCTTCCACGCAGATTTCAACTAGCTCAAAACACGTGCTTGATGTCTTGTCGCGCAAACCAATCAGCGAACAACTAATGGTTGATCAGAAAATAGATTTTATTGGCTGAGGGACAAGAAAAACATCCTTTGAGTAATTTAGAGTGAATAAAGTTTAAGTTTGGTGTGCACATACCGTTAGCGTGTTTCTACGGTCACTTTTCTCTTTCTCTTCAAGAAGTATTGAGGCTTGCTATTGCAACAGTAACTCAGAAACGATAAAGAAAAACATTAGCATTAAGAACGTAATGCTACGTTACTGCATTAGAGAGCGTTAAGATAAATTATCCACGTCTATGGTCAGTTTTCTCTTTCAGGTCAGCTAATGTAATTGTCTGAAAGTTGTTGTTCAAGCTAGCTGACCAAATTAAAGAGCGTTTGGTCATTAATCACACCCTCATGTCGTTCCAGACACGTAAAAGCTTTGTTCATCCTCAGAACAAAATGTAAGAGGTTTTGACTTGTGACCGTCCCATCGACTGTCCAGACCCAGAAAAGTATGAAAGACAAGTAATCCATCTGCCATCACTGGTTCAATCTGTGTTTTATAAAGCGACTAAAGTACTTTTTGTACATAAAATAAAAAAAAACACTTTATTTAACAATTCACCACCTCTTCGTCTTCAGCGTTCGCTCGTCTGTGTTTCAGACACAAAGCAAGGACACACAGTTTTTGTTCGAATCAAAGCATAAACACACATACAAAACCTCTCCTTGTATTGCGGTGAACACGCAGTTTTTTATTTTCTCCAAAATGGCGCTCCAGTACTGTGGAGATCGAAGCGCTGACGACGTCTTTCATATTTTCTGCTCAGTCGATGGGAAAAGTCTCCCGTTCCTCATCCAAAATATCTTAAAGTGTGTTCAGAAGACGAAGCTTTGAAAGACATGAGGGTAAGCGATTGATGACAAAACATTTTGTGGAGTATCTCTTTAACAATTCTGTCGACCAATCAAGTATTCGGGCGTGCTACTAACACATTTAGGCAAACATGCTAATGCTGTCAAGTTTGCAACTAAGCTCAATTAGTACTAACATAAGCATTAACATAAACTGCCTGCCAAGGTCAGTTTCTTCTTTCAGGTCAAGTGTGTGTGTCAGATAGGCTTGGTCAGGTGACCTCTTTGTCATTGTCTGATTGGCTGATGCAGTTAATGAGTTGGCGAGGTTCCTCACCGAGCCGCCAGTCCACCCGGCCGCAGGTTAGAGACGCGGGGTTTGCCGTCCTTGTCTGTTCCGCCCGAGATGGTGAGACCTAAAGTGCTTCCTTCCTTCTTAATCAGCTCAACCAGCGTAACCCCACGCAGTTCTTCAGGCCAGAAACACACACACACACACACACACACACACACGAGACAGAAGTCGGCAGCATGTTATGATGACACTCAGATGGTCTCTGATAAATATATAACGAGCTGCATTCACTCTCATCTAACTAAAAATGAGAATTTTTACAATATCACGAAAGCTGAAGATTGTTTTAAAATGCTACACCGCATCTAATCTCCAATCCATGCTGTGATTATATGAATTCTTAAACAGGAAATCCAAAGCGAGAGGCACATGAAAGAGAAGATCTATCACACTCCAGTCATGCAGCAGAAATCGTGATGCTACACGCTCTTCGGTGTCTGCGTGGCTTTAACTCTCAACAGCTTGGAACTAAAAAGTGAAAATGTAATGGACCGAATCAAAATACAGAGCTGATTGTGTGCAAACTATTCTAACGATCCCATAATATCAGCAAGAATAATGCCTTTAAACTGGAGATTATTTTACACTATTGCAGCAACTCTTGTACGTTTGTTTACATAAACGCTATATAAATAGGTTCAACTGCTAAATATGTAGATAACATCTTTAGGATCAGGGGAAATGAATACTTTTACTCATCAAGGATGCATTAAATTCATCAAAAATGCTGTTATTCTATTTTCATATTTTACAACATTGCTGTTTTTAAAGGTATTTTTGAGGACATGGACGCAGCTTTGTGGAGCTGGGGAAGGTGGAGGGTTTCTCAATATTGAGGAGCGAGCTCATTGGCTGCTGACGCTGGAGACATGCTGTGACGTTGTCATTGGCTCAGATCGACTTATTAAATAACCTTTGAAAAGTTCTGCTCTAAGACACCATTTTGAAACTTTCCCAAAGTCACACTTCGAGCTGAGTCAGCTAATCCAATTAGTTTTAAAGAAGAAAGAGGTCTTGGATCAGCGAGCGCTTGCAGCTAGCAGAGTGACTCAGACAGACGCTTCTGGAGAACCGCAGGAAACATCTGGATGAAGCAACACCCTCAAACCCCCAGCGTTCTGCGTCTCAAACAGCCGTCCAAACCGATGTGGCAAGAAGACTCAAACATCCCCGACGGGCAAAGACAGACCACCAGACGCACTCAGACGCACGGAGCGTACCTGGGATGCTCTGTCTTCTGGACGTGAGCGAGTTGTCCGGCCCCGTCGAGTCCTTGTTCCCCTTCGAGTACGGCCCATCGTCTGCAGGACGGGAGACAAAAAGACCGAACACGACTGAAAAAGACTCGCAGAATCCCACAAACAAACCATCTTGAAGCATTCTTCCTTTCCTACTCTTATAATCCAACCGTTACTTTTACATTGTGTATGTATTAACGCGTTAAAACACATCAATAAAACTTTGAATAAACAAACAAATAATTGCGCTGTCATTGTAAAATATCATTTAAAAATGTAAAGGCTGTATTACATGCTAGCATTAGCAAATAAAAAAGGCTAAAAATACAAAATACAAAAATACACAAAACTACATTACTATGAAATACTACTATAACACAATATAAATGATATATAATTAGTACAATAAAATATAATTTTAATATAAATAATGTGCTAATATTTATTATTATTATTATTATTATTATTATTATTATTATTATTATTAAACCAACATAAAAAACATGACAAATAACAGATACTACTGTAAATACAGCATTAATCAACATGTACATCAGAGGACGGTTCACAGATAGAGACGTAACGAGGATCTGTCATCTACTGACAGAAATAATCAGAAAAACACAGTGGTTCTTTACAGAAAACATTGGTGTGACTAACTTATGTGGGACTGTTTTCTATCAGGCCGGATGCCTGGGTACGCTCGCTTCATTTGGAGCGGATCAAATATTCATGAGCAGCATAGTTTTAATTTCTTCAAAGTTTCTACATAAATGAGGATTTTCCCCTTGTGCGCTGGGCTCATCAGCGCTGAGCGTCTCTGGAGCTTCCTTACGCTTGGCACAATTCACTTCATCTCTTCACGCCAGCAGGACAAACACTATTAATGTATTCAGCCAAAAGAACGTAACACCTGTTGCCGCCATTGTTATGATACTAATAAGCTCATAAACTTTCGCTTGTGTCTCTGTTAAATCAAAGAAAAGTCTTTAAGGAATACTTCATCTAAAAATAAAACGTCTGCCGTTTACTCCCCGTGTACGTCGAACCGAACGTGTACAACTTTACTTTCTCATATATTTTGAAGTGGGACACAGTTTAGTGATATAGAGTGTGCGGGAAACAACATAACCCAAACGAAACAAAAAAAAAAACACAAAACAACAACAAAACACACCGAAAAAAACTAATAAACCACACAAAATAAAATCAAAACAGAAACTGAACAAATAAAAAAATAAACACACACAAAAGAAACAAATACAAAACAACAAAACAAACAAAAACCAAAGCATAAACTAAACACACAAAACAACAAACACACACAAAAGAAACTAAACATACAAAAAAAACACAAAAAACACTAAACTAAACGAAACAAACAAAACAAAACACACAAAAGAAACAAAATCAAAACGAAATGCAAAAAACGCAAAACTTCACACAAAACAAAAAAAACAAAACAGAGACTAAAACAAAACACAGAAAACACACAGCTCTACACAAAACAACACAAAGACAAAGAGAACTAAACAAAACAAGAACAAGATGCAAACAACAACAAAAGAAAGTAAGCAAATAAACAAAACTCACAAAACAAAACCAAAAACAAAAAACTGAAATGAAACAAGCAAAACACTAAAATTAAACAAAAATAAATAAATAAATGAATAAAAAAAGAAACATAAGAAGACTGATCCTGATTGAACTACATCTTACCTGTACCTTTCTTCACTCTCAGCTTATTAAGATATAGATATAGAGTTTACGAACTCTGTGTAGAGCAAAATAAATCTAAAATTATAAATCTGAGAGACATATTTTCTGAGCATCTATTTCCTGTCTAACAGGAAGCTTTCTGCAGACTTACTGCAAAAATATGCCTTCGAGACGTAAAGAAGCGTATTAAATAGACGCCTGGTGTTCGGTAGCATGATTAGCACGTTACTGAACTCTTTTATCAAATACCATGATGCATCATCATCATCATCATCATCATCATCATCATCATCATCATCATCATCATCATCATCATCATCATCCTCATCATCATCATCACAGAGACATCCAAGCTGCCGTCATCGCCTGTGACCAAACCCAATGAAAATGGAATAAAATACCTTTTGCCACTCGCCAAAGGAGGACAGAATGCGAGCAGACAAGTGCTAAAAAATGAACATGTCTTCCTGAGAAAGCGAGGACAGTCTGCGGGGAGCAATCTAAAGTGTTTATTGTTGTATTTTTGAAAGCTATTACTGACAGGCCTCAACGCTGGGATTAGCCTCCGGCTCCAGTGCTAGACCAAACCCACGAAAACTCCAGCGTATCGGCGTTCGGCGTGATGAGAAGCGCTCGTCTAATCCGCTTGCTCGGGGCTTTTGGAAACCTTCACGAGTCACCTATCAAAGGAAGAGATTTAGCCGTGACGGGAAGCTAACTCGCCAAGCACAGAATCATCTGTTTCTGTCGTGCACCGCGGTGCAAATCAAATATTTAAAAAAAATGATCTAGGGCCTGGGAGGAAACTGAAGCTAAAAGCTTGGAATAAATAAACAAATACGCCGGTAAATAAATGTTACCGTTTTCTGTCATAGCGTAGGAAATAAATCAATGAATATTACAGTAAGCGGTGATTAACATTAAGCAATCGTTGCAGAAAACAATATGAATAATAGTCACGTGTGCGTAACAGAATACAATAATACATAACTACAAAGATACGCAGATCATGATACACCAGAAAGCCTTCTATTCAAAGGCTATTGTGAGCGCTGGCTATTCAGCACAAATACCGTTTAGCAACTCTTTTTTAAGGTAAACTGCTGAAATGAATGGCTCTAATTAAGCTGAAGATACGCTAGCTATAATCTGAGAGAGCTCCAGTCTCTCTTTGTTTAAACTCCACATGTCCTCCAGTAATTACTCTCCATTATCAGCACCAAACAGAAAGACGCTTCGCCGGGATACAAACCTGCAACCTGGGTGATGTGTGCTACACACACACACACACACACACACACACACACACACACACACACACACACACACACACACACACACACACACACACACACACACACACACACACACACACACACACACACACACACACACACACACAGACACACACACACACACACACACACACACACACACACACACACACACACACACACACACACACACACAGACACACACACACACACACACACACACACACACACACACACACACACACACACACACACACACACACACACACACACACACACAGACACACACAGACACACACACACACACACACACACACACACACACACACACACACACACACACACACACACACACACACACGCACACACACACACACACACACACACACACTCACACACACACACACACACACACACACACACACACACACACACACACACACACACACTCACACACACACACACACACAATAGTAGCTAATCTTTCAAACTCAAACACATTTACATACAAAGGCGCCTCTTGTAGAGGTACAATTGATCACATGACGTCATGTTCTTGGCTGATCCGTGATGCAGAAAAGTATACGGCGCAAAACAAACACTTTCAAAGACACTTTGGCTATAAAAATGAAAAAATCGATGGTCAAACATATCTGCCCTTCGCCCAAAAACGTACTTTCAGGTCATCCGAGAAGGGGCCTTTTTCTTCAGTAGAACAATGAAGTAGAGTTTTAGCTGAAACTGGTCCGTAGTGATTCATAAAATACAAATCAGCAAGTACCTCAAAATCTACACAAATAACACCAAACTCCTTGATGACTTTACCAAGCGAAACCATCAGTCTGTGAAAGAAACCGAACATTATTTACAAGCTTACTGAGCCTCAGGCCAACAATATATAATGATGACCGGTTCACAAACCAATCATTTTATTGAACCGGTTCTTTTTAGGGAACTAGACGAATCAGTTCATCAAATCGGATCGAAGCATCTGAAAGTTTAGGCAGAAGAAATCAACATCTTCATCAGAATCCACCTTCAGACTTAAAGGAGCCTGTTATTCTATGACTCTGGTTCCTGGTAACTCCTTCAGCGTTCCTCCGTGACACAGAACTGAAGAAACTGCTCCGACTCGGACCGAATACAGCTGAGCCGGTTCTATGCACATATATAAATCAAGGACTCGATTGAAGAGACTACAGGAATGTTGTTATGTAACAATTGATTAAGACTAGTTTTTATACCCTTTTATACCCTTCAGACAGATAAACATCATTGTTGGGTGAATGTAAGTGAACCGTTCTGAATTACAGGTAATAATGTAGTAAATAAAGTCCTGATTCCTGTACGGACCAATTGTTTCACTTCATAGGTCCTCAAGAAATCATCAGGAACCACAGAAATTTTTGAAAGTATCTTACACAACACTGCACAAAATGCATTGCAGCGCCATGAACATAAACCCAGTGCTCTCTAAACTCTATAAGATCTATGTTTAATATTCGTTTAGATCGGTTAGATTGCTTGACAGCCATAATCAACCCCCAGAACCCGTATCCACTCCGGACAGAGGCTCACTGCATCCAAAGGACAGCGATATCATTTAAAGAAGAACAGAAAAGAATCAGACCCCTAACACCCGTATATGTCATGACTCTGAAACAGCAGGTAGTTTAAACCTTCTGGAAAAGGCTTTTAAAACAGTGTCACGGCTAACCACCGTAATCATCCAGGGTCTCGTTCTCGAGGTTTCTCCACCCTGATGAATCAGAAACCATGTAGAGGAGAGCAGAAACCAGCTTCTTAGATCAAAGCACGTCAAACCGATGCCGGTTGCCCAGTCAGTGCACCATGGGATACTGTCATTATACTCAAATGACACGGAGAGGCGATGCGTTAAAGGGTTTTTTCAGGGTGAATGTAACAGGACTGGAACCTTTCCGGACCCATTTGGGTTTAGGGAGTCGGGTCATTTCAAGTTCAGAGAGACGTTCCTTAAAGAAGGTCGCAATTGGGTGATGATCCAAACCTTGTTATTATTACGTTCTTTCTGAAAGCCAGAATCCTGACGGAAGGCTACTTGGTAAAAGGGTTAATTGCCTTTGAAAGCACTCAACCCGCCACTGTTTCGTTTTAAATATCCATTTGTTTAATTCAATGCAATAGCGCGTGGCAATATTTACAGGTACATTAACCCAAAGCGGTACTTTAAAGTACACCATTAAGCCCCACAGCTGCCAATCACGTCCTTTCATGTGTGCAGCTGTTCCTTTTAAATATGCACCGGACGTGCTTTGGCCTAAATAAATAGGATGGCTTTTAAAGCAAACATGCTAATTAGCATAGCAGGAAAAGTGAAGATTTTAGATTGTGCTGCCTACCAATACAACAATATAGATCACAACCCCATGTTTGTTTTCTTGCCCGACTACAAAGCAGCATTGCTTGTGTTTATTATAGTGTATCCCATGATGCATTGCAACAAGTTCAGTGAAAAGTTATATCCAATATGGTGGAAAAAAGAGCAGCATACAGACCATTTGATATATGAAGTTATGAATGTATATGCTCTCTAGGGTACTGTGTTGTATAAAACCATATAAAAACACCAAAACAAACTGTAAACAATTAAGAGGTGAATGTCATTAACTGAAATATTAGTATCAAGTATATTTGAGTCTCATTATCTTAGCAACATGCTAACCCTCTTGGAATCAATTTACATTAGAGTACCGAGTCATTAGCAACATGCTAACATCAAACAATATTGGATCAGTAAAGGGCTGCGTGGTGTTTCTGTGCGCTACATATTACGCTAACTAGTGAATTGTTAGCTTAGCAAATTAGCATCAAACATCAAACCGCAGTAGAGTCTCCTGTGCATATTCTGCATGCCTCAGTATTTATCCAAAATGTGTGTGCTACGATTATCACACTGTTAGCGACGTGCTAACATCACACATCATATTCAGTACAAAAAAATGAAAAATGAATATAGTTAAACTATGGTATCCACAAATGAACCACGCTACACTAACCATAATTTAATCCCTGTATTTTTTTACTAAAACAGCGGTCATACAAGTTTTAATGAATCCACTAAATACCACTTTCATTAAATCTTTCTGGTTTTATAGTAAGAGACATACTAGGACTGCAGAGTATCTTACCGTCGAGCACCAGACCATTTTCCTAATATGTGTATGTTTACTGCACCGCTTAGCTTAACGTCAAACTAATTGCAAGTCTAGTACGGTAACTCGTTACTGTTTTAATTAAATCACAGATTCTTTGGTGACGGACAAAACAGAAAGTACAAAAAACTGAATTCTTAGTGTTACTTTCTACCTACAAGCTGTTTTTACTGTACTTAACATTCTGGACATCAAGTGGAAAAGTTTCCATCTTCGAAGCTAACAAAAGCTGAAATTTCAGGACATGTTTTCTCCCATTTTTCAAGAATTGTTGAAGTGTCAAGACGTATTGCTGTGGTGAATCACCGATTGTCCAGGTAAGGCGGTAGAAGCATGTTTTTCCCGTTCTGAGGCTGGTTGTAATGTGAAGTCTGACAGGAAGTTAAACAGGGAACAGTTAACCCCTGAACCTTCCTTCTGGCTGTCTCTCGCTCGCCACGGGAGATGGAAAGCATCCCCAGCCTCGGGACAGGAGCGTAATTCACAGGAAAGAAACGGACAGACTAACAGCCTTCATCTGTCCTGAGCTCCTGTTTCATGTTACATGCAGTGAAAAGACTGGGATGAAGACATCGTGCTTGTTTAGAAAACTTATATACACATACATAAGGTTACACACACACACACACACACACACACACACACATATATATATATACTGTATCTGTATATATACACATAATAAACATACACAGCACACATACATTAATCCTTTGGCATCACTACTTCATTGGATCACTTTTACATAATTCATTACAATTTCATACCATGCTGACATAAAATGCCAAAAACACAACATCTATGCTGTTTTTAGCACTATATCAATATATTTACATACTTATATACCTCTTTTTAGCATGCATAAAGAGTAAAATAAGAAAAAAACTAAACAATGGAAATGAATGACTAAGATTGACTGATTGTGATCGATTTGTATGTAAAATAAAATAAATAAAAATATTGATTCATTAAATAGAATTTGCGATTCATCTTATGATTATGATTAATCTGACCTTTCTTTAAAATGCAGGGCTCTCTAATTTTAAAACGATTATTTTTTTATATTACTCTATTTTATTATTATACTGCAGAGACCTATTATATATATATATATGTGTGTGTGTGTGTGTGTGTGTGTGTGTGTGTGTGTGTGTGTGTGTGTATATACA
>NC_056720.1:16419499-16424499 GCF_018831695.1 Puntigrus tetrazona | reverse complement strand
TCTTAACTTGTCTTATAATATGCCTTTATTTTTTAACAGCTCTCAAATGTTTCTTTTTTCCAAACCCGTCCAGTGACTAGTTGAACTTCTTTAAAGCTGTGTCTGTAAGCTTCAAAACACTGAAAAAGATTCACCTAGTGGCAAAGAATGATACTGCATCTTCATTTAGACCAATGAGAAGATCTGCTTGCGTAGAAAGTGGGTGGGAAATATGCTAATGCTTCACCTTGATGTCAGCATGGAACGACTGGGACTTGTTTTAGTTTTTGTGCTGTGAACGAGCAGCTCGCTCTCATTTGCTGCAATAAATCCTTATTTTTCTAAACTAAACAAGTGAGATTTGCCAAGATGTTTTCAGAGATGATAGATGGGTTTGCCTAGATCACATCAGATATAAATGTGCATCGGTATAAACCTTTAATATGCAGAAATGCCAAAGTTAGTTCCAACGAAAACTTGATGTAATGTGTCTGTGGTAAAAGCAGGGGTGAAATGCCGATAGTGTTTAACTCCATGTAACAGGAAAGGCTATGTTCTCGGTCTTATCAAAGTGCAAATAACGTCTTCTGAAATAGTGCTCTTAAAGTTTAATACCAAATCAAAACTGCATTGTGCCCAGACTCGCTCCCTGGGGAACATCGAGACCCGAGCAGAAAGTGAAGGGCACTTTGGTTCCAGGTGGTCCCGGGTTATGTTCCAGCCTCGGGTTGGAGAACGTCTAAATATTTCAAACTACTTCTGTGACAAACTGGCTCTCAATCCCACGATGCCCCTGATAATGACTCCCAAACAGGATGCATTAATTTTTCAAAGACCTCATCAAAATAGCACATTGATACCAGGCTAAGCTAGAATGCTATGCTAGCAGTATGCTAAGCTAGCGCGATGAATGGGTTGCTTGCTTTAGTCACTGGATTTAACAACACAGTCTCACGAAGGTAGCTAGTTCAAACCAATTGAACGATTTCTACACTTTGTCTATACTCCAGTGACAGCTAGGGCGTACAAACTCATATTAAACTTGATCAAAATGTACAAAATATATATGAATTGCAGTGAGCCTGGGTTGAATTTAATATCTAATCAAACACTGGAGTTACTGGTACTGGTTAGCACGCGTAACTACACACACCACGGTTAAACTATGGTTAGTGTAGCATGCTTTATGATTACTTGATGCTTTTTTAGTTTTCATGGTTAATGTTTGGAAGGCATGATCCGATTAAATGGTTTGATCGCAAGCAAGCTAAAAAATGATTTTCATAAATGATAGCTTTGGTCACGTGCTAGTTTGGACGACATACATCTGAAACACTATTTATTTTTTTACATATGTCACAGACTATTCAGCCATATCTTATAAAATACATGCAGAATTTCTCTTTTTCTTTTTTTTATGCTGAAAAGTGATTAAAATATATCGTCGGCACAAATGAAGAATCCACTGCCACGGTTTATTCATTCGTGGCCTTATTTTACTGTTTAGTTACATGATTACCTGGTTCTTCTCAGTTTAATTGTAGGTATACTGTGGAAACATTGTGCTTTTTTGTATTAAATGAGCAAATAAATTAATTCATGGGAAAAAACTTTACTTTCATTACTTTTTGCCTTCAGCTAACGCTCGCTTATAAAATAAATGAATAAACAAGACACAAATAAAGTCATTTTGCACACTTCATAAAAATAGCACGATGCCTGATTTGTTTAGTTTGATTATTATAAATCCACACAAAATGAGTAACTTTTTTTTTTCCCAAAAAAGGCACATTTATTGGATATTTCCTGTAGCGTGAAGATAAAACGCCGGTTTACTTTTTAGTATTTAGATTTATTGGTGCGCTGATTCAGTTTTCAGATCTAATGCAATGAATCTCTCTCTCGGCCCGATTCCCTCACCTCCATGCGTTTGATGTGGATGAGGATTATTCATCAGATGGTCTGCCATCCATCAAAGAATAGGAGAAAACATACAGATACAGAGAAGTGAGGCCGAGCACCAGATAAACTAGGAGCTTCTTCAGCTGCTCACATGAAACACACTTAACAAGCTCTTAAACGTGATCGGTCCAGTGTACTGTATAATTACTCCGGGTTTAATCACTCATGGCGTGTTAGCTAACTTTCTGACGGCCTTTTTGAGGCATCTGAAGCATGTTACATCAGGGACATAAGTGTGTGTGTGTTTTATTCCTGCCGTAACTTAGAGACTGTTAAATGAACTAGCACATTACATCTTTGATAATGACTCCTATTTGAGGCTCTTTGATGATGCAAAAGATAATTAAATGGCAATTAATATAGTCGAAATTGATTAGCGGATTCACTTTGAAGTGCCGGTGAGATCAATTCAGGGCCCCGCAGAGAAATACACGAAGAACGTCAACCTTTCTGGCTGAGGTTTGAATAAATTAGCATGCTGCATGTTAATGATGCAATCACAAAGGACTTTAACTGGTGCTATCTGATCACTGGTTTAAGGGGGTCCCGGAAGCAGCGTGCAATGTAGTCGTACTGTGAAGTATTACATAAAAACATAAAAAACTATCACATGACGGGAAACGCCGTGGTTGATGATCGTAGGAGCAATATAGCTGATGAGACTCAGAAAATATCATAATACAATAAAGTCAATGATATCCCTGGCTGATATTTTCACTTGCCCTGTCGTAGACAATAAGAAGGTTCTGAAATGTAATTTGCGTAATTCAGTTAAAAATGAATAAAAGAAGGTTTTAAGATTGAAACAGCTTTAGGTTTGACGTCATTTTAAAAGCTGGAACTTTTAAAGACACGGTCTACGAAAGAGACAGAAAATACAGTGATTTGTTCAGAAAAATGTCAAATTTGCTTCATTTTATTTGGTTGTGCTCTGTTAAAAACTTTATTCTGTCTGCACATGAAAAGTGATATAATATATATATGAGAGAGAGATAATATACATATATGTGTCTATATACAGTATATTAGTACTGTTAAATGATTAATCGTGATTAAACAGATCCCAGATAAAAGTTTTTGTGTTAACATAATGTGTAAACTATGTATATTTATTACGTATATATAAATACACACATATATAGTATATATTTTGAAAGTATTTACATGCATAAACGTGATTTATATTATATATAAATGTATTTATTACATATTTTTTCTTAAATATTTACATACGTGTGTGTGTGTGTGTGTGTGGGTGTGTATTTATATATGCATGATGAATATACAGAGTACACACACACACATATATATACTGTTTAATATTTACAGTTAAAAAAACATTCGTTTATTTTCCCAATTTGAAAGAAGTCAGATTTAACAGAAGAAGTACATTCTTGTAAAACATGCGAAGACCAAAATAATTTGATGGGCTCTTGAAGCCAGATAAAAGTGCAGCGGAGCATCATGGGATACGTATCTATTGAGCTTGTTCCTAGCCGTACGGCGCGGTCGTGACTCCTGTGGTTTAATAACTGAGCGACTCAGCCATTAAGACAAGCAGCGTGTGACTACCATCTCAGACCTGCGCTTCAAATGCAAATGGATCCCCGAAAGCTGCTTCGCTGCTTCGCTGCCTCTCCCATGTTTCCCTCTTATTCCCTCAAATTAAAGCTGTTGTTGAATCTCTCGCCTGCGTGCCGATAACATACAACAACCTGACACAATGAGGGCAGGCGGCTTTAAACACTTCGCTCTCCTTCTCCGTGTTGTTTCGTACGGCTCTCCCTGAAAAAAAAAAACTTCTGGTGTAATCTGGATTGCTTGTGAACAGAGTGAAGCTCAAAGAAGAATTAGGCGCCGGCTAAACCTTGTTGCTTAGCAGTTTTAGCTAGAAAACAGCTAAAGGGCTTTAGCATCTTCCCTCTTTGGGGAAATGAGCTGCACATCAGCAAACTACATGCAGGCCAAAGCTGTTCAGGAGGCCAACGGGAGGAAACTCAGAAAACTCTGACTTCTGCCAATGCTAAACATAGCCGCTAACCTGCATTAAGGCCTTAGCTTGAAATCTCTTCCAAATAGTGAGCTCCTGTAGGTTTGTGGAAGAGTGAGAGTCTAGCTGCCAGTAAACCACCGTTTCAGATACTGAGCATTAAATATAAAAGATTAACTTCTCTTAAACTTGAGAAGCTACGACTAACTTCGACTTACCTTAAGAAGAAACGGTTGTCTTATCATGAGCTAAGAAGTGCGTTTATCTTGAACTTGTCCAAGTTGTGTTTTGCATCTTTAGGTTTAATGAAGCTGGATTATTTGATAAACTCGTTTTATGAGACGGGCCCCGGATAAAAAGAAGTTTAATTTATCTTATCCATGAAGCTGCCTTTCATTTTATGTTTAGTTTAAAAAACAATTAAACTTTTCTTTGTTGTTTTTAACTTATTTAAATTAAGTGTACATGTCTTTAGCTTGTTGCCTTCACTTATCTTCAACTTATCTAAGAAGTCGTGTTTAACTTATCTTTAACTCAGAAGTTGTGTTTCAAGTTGCATTCATCCTAAACTGAGTGAACTTGTTTTTCTAGCTCATCTTAGTTTGTTTTAACTTATCTATTTTAAACGTCTAAAAAGTGCTTAATTTTGACTTATCCTATCTTGAGCTTGTTTAAGAAACCGTGTTTAACTTTTAAGATGTTTAAGAAGTTTACTTAATTTGAGCTTAGATTAAACATAGCTAACAAATTAGCTTTAGCTAAGTGAACTTGTTTTACAGCTTATATAAGAACTTGGTTTTAACTTATCTTTAGCTTTTCCAAGAAGTTAGCTCGTTTAAGAGATTACGTTTAACTTTCTTTAACCGAAGACGTTTATCTAAGAAGATGTGGATCAACCGATGAACGAATGATGTTTAACTGTTTTAGTTAAAGCTCACCAAAGACAGGAAAGAGCGGCCAGAGAAGAGAGCTCAGGCTTCCTTCTTTCCATTCGTGGTGTATGACTGCTTCTCACATTCAGAAAACACTCTCTCTTCCAGCATGCAAGAATGATCACCAATAAAATTTT
>NC_056720.1:16369499-16411999 GCF_018831695.1 Puntigrus tetrazona | reverse complement strand
ACACACACTCACACATACAATACAAACAGTGCATATAAATGGTTAATGTTGCTTACAGGTTCTCAATCAAAGATTTTGATAAATAGAACTGACTGACCATCTCTTTCTTGATTGTTTAGAACTTTTTTTGTATTCAGACTGTAATTCTATTAGACGTAACTCATCACCCCTAACACTATAGAATATTTTTTTATTATAACAAAACTTTTTTTTGCTCATTTAAAAAGCCGTTGTGGATAAAGTTATCTGAGAGGTTGTATGAATCTCCCTGCTCTGCTGTTCAGACACACGACGGGGTTTCTGCCGGTATCAGCTGGTAAAACTGAACGAGCCGATCTAATCACAAAGACCCTCGAGAAAGACCCTCCCTTTATGAGGCACTACACTTTAAATCATGCTTCATGTTGAAATTAAAGTGATTATTACTTAGTAGTTAAAAAAAATAGTTGTTTCAACTTAAACTAACTTGTTACCCGTTACCCCGCTGCCTACATGTTTTTATCAATCAATCATTTTTATGTATATAGTGCTTTTAACAGCACAGTTTGTGTCAAAGCACTGAACAGTATATTTTATTTGAGTCAACTAAAATATTCCAGTTGTCTCTTAAATTAACTTCAAATTTCAAGTTTTAATTAGTAGTGTATTAATAGTAGGAGTAGTGTATGAAATAAATATGAGAAATAAAAATAAATAATAATATAATAATACATATTATTATTAGTAGTAATAGTCATTACTATTTATTCTAATTATTATTAATATTATCATTACTATTTATTATTATTATTATTATTATTATTATTATATTTTAGGTTGTTATTATTATTGTTGTGAACTGAAATTGAATAACAAAGATTATAAACGCAGATTATATTCATGATAATAAATGTATTTTATTATTAACGGGTCACAGGTAACATGGTTTAGATTTGAAACATCTCTCTAAGCTGCTGCTTTCAATACAACAGAGCTGAGAGGTTTCCTGAGCAGAAACAATTATTAGAAGTTACTGTGTCAGCATTTAACACGCAGCGATATGAACCAAGAGGATCATGGGTAGACCGTGTCTTTCATGCCGTGAGCTCTAGTCTCTGATGCAGTGGCTCTAATTTCATCAATAGACCAAATGAGATTCAGAAGTAAGTGGTTTGAGAAGCTGCTTTAAGGCGAGCAAATGTTTGACTCTAGAGAGAAGAGACACTTTAGCAGGAACTGAAAGTGACAGGATGTTTCTTCTTTTTCATTCTAGACAATAGAAATGGTCAAAAATAGTTTAGTGCGGGAAAAGAGGATATTACACAATACACATCTCGTGAAGCTAAGCAGCAGTAGGACAGTATGAGAGCATCTGAAGATCTCCAGAGACAGGCTCTTTATTTAGACAAACGCTGTCTGATCTCAGCAAATATTTAGGAGATGTGGATCAGAATTCATAATGAACAGTTTACAGAACGTCGTGATCAGACTTAGGTTTTACTGACAGCTCACGCCGGAGCGAACAGGGAAGATTTCTCTTCAGGAAAAGACGCTCAGTGAAGAATCAGAGCTGAGGAGCATGTTTAGAGCTGAGGGGTGTTTTGGTCATCATCTCATTGTGGATGAATAACTTGTAAGAGTTTCAGACACGAAATTAAATATAATAAAGAAATGTTTCTTCAGCAGCCAATCAGATTTCTAAAGGATCACGTGACAATGAAAACTGGAGTAAAGAGGCTGAAAAATCAGCTTCACATGAATTAATGTAGTATTTATTCAAACAAAACTTCTATTGTTAATAGTCCACAATATGACTGTATTTTATAACAAATAAACACAGCCTTTTTGAGTATCAGTGTCGGGGAAAGTACCTTTTTAAAAGCAGTCCATCGCAATATTGCATTACTCTATTAAAAAAAGTCATTAGTACTTATACTTAGTTACTTTTAATGCACTACATGACTTTTCACCACCTGGGCTAGACTTGCTTGTTTGTTTTTAATAATAAAATCTTTTTAAATTTAAAAGTAATGCATTACTTAAAAAATAATCTGATTCTGTTACTCGTGTCACTTTTAATGACAAGAAATCTTAGATCACATCAAGCTTTTGAACATCAGTGCACACATATTATAAAACCAAGGCCCTTTATCAGGATCAGGCCTTCTAGTATAACCCGTGCTGTGCGTTATTAAGCAGATGCTAGTAAATAAAAGAAGACGGGAAGTCCATGCATCCTATCCAGAAGGGTTTCCAGTGGGAGAGATGCAGTGAGATATTTAAAAGACTTCACACACAGCCAAAGATGAGCGAGATCCAGCTCAGCCTCGGGACTCAGCAGCGGGATCTTCAGGAAAATTAGACGACACAACTATTCATTCAGATCACAGCCGAAGAGAGAAGCCACAGGGTGGACGTGTTTGTGCATCTGTTCATCAGACTTCTGCACAACACAGAAAACCGCCTGAGTGGAAGCGTACTGCTCCAAAAGACAAACTTTTGCCATTTTGAGCCACAAAAACAATCTCATTTTGAATCTGAGAGCGTTTGCTACGACGGTTGAGCCGTAAGTCAAGCCTGAAATAAGAGAATGAGCTGAGAAGTCCAGATCTTCACCCTGAGAGTACTGAAGAAAAAAGGCTATTTGTGGATTAATTATGCCTTTTTAGTGTAAAAGTATTTAACTCTAGGTAGATAATGTGAAGAAAGAAAAAAACTCTTCTGGGCAGAAAGCTTTAGGTGACAGTGTTTATATATATATATACACACAGGATGAAGATGTGTGCACTCTTTTATTGCGTGTGCACTTTTTGATAGTTACACCACATGACATTGACCACATTTCTAGAGTCAACTAAAACTGCATTTTTTTGTACACTGTTTGTTTACTGTAGATACTATTATGCGCGTGAATGCATTTCTGAGTATTTGTGTCAAATAAATGATTGCAAAAAGAGTAAGTCTGATTAAGATCAGATCCCTGTAATCAGCGGTAATGAAGCGAGTCACTTTCACGGTCGCTCATACTTACAGCTAGAGATGTGAAAGCATCGGTACTTGCTTTTTAACCGCTCCGTCCATTCTGGCAGACATTACCTCTGAACTCTCGTACCCACGCTTTATTGGTCTTCCTCTGGCCGGAGCTGAAAGCGTCCTCGTGGGGAATTAAATGGGTCTGATCCACCCTGAGGATACGGAGCGCTGGAGGCAATAACCCGCGCTGCTGAGAGGAGATTGCTGAGAGACTAGTATTAGAGAGTGATAGAGGTCCATTGAAGGGCTATAGTCTTACCGCTATAAATGCGTTTGCTGTAAAATTGCTGTACTGAGCAAATCACTGGCAAATGGTTATAGTTATGATATAGTATGATCACAGCAGCTGGCTTACCATCCACGTATTGATAGTTTTTACACGTTTTGGAATATTTGATTAGTTCCCTCATTTTTTAGGAAATGGTAGTTTCTTTCGTATTCATTTGTTTCCTTGTTTTAGTAAATTGGCGTCTTGGTTGTTTCAGTAAAACACGGCCATGTTGTATTATCTTGTTTCCTGGTGTTAGTAAATGGTCATTCCCATTCCCAGCCAATGGTTCATTCCCTCTTTCTGAAATGTCTTGTCACGTTATACTGATTTATTCCCTCATTTTAGTAAACCGTGGCCATGTTTCACTGATTCGATCCCTTGTTTTTGTAAATCCTGGCTAGATTATGCAGATTCATTTCCACATTTTAGTGAAATATCCTACGATTCATTCCTGTGTTTTAGTAGATCAGTCTTTATTGTACTGATTAATTTCCCCATTTTAATAAAACATGGCCATGCTGTATTGATTTGTTTTCTCATATAAGTAATTGTAATATATTACAACATAATTAGTACTGATTCGTGTAAATTGTGATCACATTGTACTGATTCGTTCTCTTGTTTTTGTAAATAGTTTCCATTTTGTATAAATTTATTCCTTTGTTTACTCAAGTTGTGACCAATTAAGCTTTACCCTAAAACTAATTAGTACAACACAGTTACAATTTACCTAAAACTAGGGAATGAACTACTAAGCCATGCGTACTAATTATCAATTCATGTCCACGGCATTTCATTTTTTCCTTCTGCATAAAATGCACAGGGCTCATAAGATAAAACATGATCTGGATTCGTGTCGCCCACACACCAAAGCTTTTTTTTTTCCTAACATATGCATCACGCTACAAAGAGAAAAAAAAAAGAACAGCACTTCATTCTGCATTTTCTAAGGAATAAGGCCACAACTGCATGCATGTTTTACTAATGTGGCATTGTTAGCATACAGCGCTGTGGCTCTAAAATAGAGCTATCTCCTTTGTAAAGTCTGAATGTGGTGCAGACGGCATCAATAAACAAACAGGACATTTTCGTATTCCCCTCACCGTGTCCTCCTTTAACGAAGAAAAAAAAAATAATAATATGGTGGGCGCCAGACGCGAGCAGATATTTTCACACGCTGTTCTAAATTGTTGTGCTGCTGCTCTTTGGGTTTGCGCTAGTTGTGTCAAGTGCAACCCCGGATGGGATCAAATATTCATCAGTCTGCGCTTGTGTCATCGCGAGTCAACAAGACGGCGGCGGGGAAAGAGAAGCCGCTTTGATCAGCTCCTCTCTGGAGCGCTCCCTTGTTCCTGCAACATCCTGATTGCTCCCATCCACCGGGACTCAAGCGTATCGCTTTCACAGAGAGAAAACCTGGGCTGCGTCGAGCTGCACACATCACATGGCCACACGCTCAAGGTGGAATTGTCTCTTGTTTCGTGTCACCTCTGCAACAACAAGAAACCCAACAAAAAGTCGCAAGTCTTGTTAGATCTATCGCAGCCTGCTCTTCAGACCCGGCTTGGCGAGACGCCCGAGGACCGTTCACGGACCGAGCAGAAAGAGCTTCGCAAGACGGCTACAATGAGAATTATTACTGGATACCTCAAGGTTTTTTGAGTCATCTTACTTCAAAGGCACCACGGGGGGGTTGCTAGTTAAGAAACCTGATATAGATGCCAAAGTACATTACAACACTGGCAACGGTGCCGGCATTTTCTTTAGGGCTGGTCAGAATCAGCTACGGTTTGGACAGGCTGTGCTCAGAAATCAAATAAAAAGCATTTAATTAAAACACGTGGTGAGCACATGCTACACAATAGCACTCCTCACATGATTTAAATAGTTGGGAAAACAAACAAACTCACAGAATTTGTAATGGATCGAATGGTTGAAATGGGATTGAATGGGTTATAATGGGGACTGTAATGGTCCCTGTGGGTCTCTACTGGTAATTTGATCGGTTGCACTACTAACACCACCAATCAAAAATATCCCAAAACAAGCCAAATGACCCTATCCAAATATCAACACTCCCACACATTAAATAAATATTATATATATGTGTGTGTGTGTGTGTGTGTGTGTGTGTGTGTGTGTGTGTGTGTTATACTCAATTTCATCCTCAAAATCACTAATAGTAATAATCATATTCTTTTCAATTATCAATTATACAGTGTAAAATCTTTAAGTACACAGTTATTTTATTTATAAAACCGAAGTAGCCCAACTAAACCAGAAAACGGGGAACCATTAGTTAATGCTTCAAAGTAGAGGTTTCTAACAGAATCTGTGGTGGAAACCATTAGAACTTCTATGATGGCTGCCATTGTTTTAGTTTCGTTATGTTTTGGATTCTTTCCCTTTTAACAATGCAAAATGCGCAGAACAACCAATTCTAAAGTACACTGAATAAAGTATGATGTTAACTCTTTCTCTGCCATTGCAGAGATATCTCATCAATTAGGTTACAACGCTTCCCCACCAAGACGAGTTTTTACATCAATCCCTGTTCTAGATGTATTACGGTAAATAAAGCCCTAGAGCAGGTCCTGAATGGGTTTCTGGACGTCCTGGGTCTGTCGGGCTCTAAAAACAACCGTCGTCAGAAACGTCTGTTCTTTTTACTAATTATTATAATTATTTACAGAAAGAGTGTGATATCTGAATGTATTTTGCCTGAAAATGCAGTACTTTGATAAAAATGCATTTTGTTGTAAAAAGCTCTAAAACACACACACACACACACACACACACACACACACACACACACACACACACACACACACACACACACACACACACACACACACACACACACACACACACACACACACACACACACACACACACAGACACACACACACACACACACACACAGACACACACACACACACACACACACTCATATGTGATGCCAGTGTTGTTGTTAATAGTTTATGTATATGTACAGTCAGTGTCCTCCCCTCAAAGCATTCATACATTCCCTCCCGTGTGAAAGACCAGATCTCTTAGCGCCGAAGCGGCCGTAAATCTGTGGTGATGACGTGCATTGGCCCTGCGAGAGCAAACGCATTCAGATCTGGCCCATCAACAGCCACTTTGGTGATTCAGAGCCGGACGGCGCTGTAATGTGACCATGTTTATTAGCATCTGCCTTGTATGATAGCATTACCGCTTCAGCTAGAGGAGAGGACGACCGTAAACGCTGATGTGTTTTGGATCTTTATAACCCGCTTGAATTCGCTCTCGGTTTGCCTTGAACTACAGACACTTCGATATTGTTTGTTCAGCGATCCGCGACACACTTAACCTCCTGCGTCTGTCACTGACATATTTGCGGTTCAGCAACCATAAAACAGGCTAAAGAACTTTCATTTACCCTCTAAATAATGCGAGAGAACCGTTGTGTTATATGGTCTCTGCATCAATAAGCAGCTGCAGTGTCTTAACCTGAAAAAGAGATATTAAATATCTCAATTTTAGATGACAGTGTGATTAAAAAGCTGTCAAAAAACCTGTCAGAAAAGTCTCAAAACTTCAAAGCGATACACAAATAGGCATTTATGAATGCCGGTTTGCATTTGTGAGTCATAGTTTGTCAGTATATTCATTTTGAGGCTACTTTGACCCAAATTAGACGCGGCCTTCCCAAAAAGAAGTCTTTGAGGAAGAGCCATAAATATTGTATGACAGGTATTAATCAGTAGAGGGCAGTAAGAGTGCACACATGTCAGGAGAAACCCAGGAGCACTGAATTATGAATAATGAGACCTGATGTGTATATTTGAGGGGTTGATTTTACTCCAGCCATATATTTGAAATGACAATCAGGGCTATAATGAAAAGGCATAAACCTGTCTTTAAAATGATAAGCTAGGCTAATTTGAATAGCGATCCATTCAGGTGATGGACTGCAGGAGCAGAGGGAGGGAAAAGTCGCAGCCAAAAACTTTTTACCAAGACCATTCATTTGCGTTACATTAAACTCAACTTACAGACGAGTGATGCATAAAGTTTCCAGTAATTCAGCTCATCTCGCTACACTACAAACAATATATTTAAGATCAGTGCAATGTTTTTGAAATATAAAGATATCAGCAGTATTTATGGAGGACTAAAACAATGAGGTTCCACACAACTTAATTAGCTAATTAGCATTCTTAGCTATTGGTTCCCTCGGGAACAGTATTTTTGGAGTAAAACAAGGTCTGTGATTAATATTACTTCAAGACACTGTACATTTTTGCTCAACAACATACATTTTGAAACCGCTGGCCTACGCCTTTAGGCTTGTAGCAAGTTGCTAACTCTTGTCCAATTTGTCAAGCATGTAAACTCAAACCCTGTGGGAGCTCTGGACTTTTTTATTCATAAATAGCAAACTTTGTTTTTCTAAAAAGCCATTAGCAAATGCCCAAGAGAACCTACGGTCAATTAGACTTCCAGTGTGACCTACAAATGGGTGTCTTGAACTAAACTACTTAATTTGTGTGACAGGATTAAACCGGAACAGGTACATTTAGACTAAAAACAACTAATAAAACCAGAAGGCATGCTAATTTCAAGGTAAAATGCAGTTTTTAAAAATAATTTGCTGCAAAAATGCAACAGAGCTTGGTCAGCCAATGAGCTTTGCAACAGAAAATAGCCTAAAACAAAAAATCATGTTATCACTTGTTGGAAAAAAATTGCTTGTTACTTCTGACTACTAAAAAATGTGTAGCATTACTACTATTAGTTCCTCTAACTGATGGGAAATCCAGTTATCCAACATTACTGTCCAAAAATATCCCAATCCCTAACCCTACTCAAAATTTATTCCTAAAACCAGTGGCAAATGACGGATGATGAATGACTGAGAATAAACCAAAAACAGATATTTCCTAAAAAATGATTGCTCAAATCTGATTGGTTGATTCGAATGTTGTTACAGGATCAATATTCTTGATGATCCGGAAAATTTTTTGTACTTGATGAAATCAAGTTGACCATGAAAGTGTAAGCGCTGAACAAAAACTGTGATGAAGCATCTTCACAGAAACTACAAAATTATGCTTTAATATAGCTTAAGCATATTTAATATTTAATATAGCTTACATTGTTGTCATATAACTATACCCTAATTTGGGCACTTATGTGAGAGATTTCTGTGCACCAAAGCCATTTTGTCCAAAACCGCGAATTTTAGGCAGATATTTATTAAGCTGGGCTGTTAATATTAAAAAAATATTATAGGAATAATTAAATTATATGCTGATCAACAGGGGTGTGACGAGATTACATGGCAATATTAAAATGTGACACGATTTCTCAACGAGGTCTCACGATAACACCATGATGGGAGAATGAAATCATCATAGTCAAAGTCAGAGAAAACACCTCGAGGTGGCTTAATGCAAATAATAGGAGATTGTAATAAATGAATCCGTGCGTATCATAGACTTGGAGAGATAATTAACCATAGGACGGGTGTCCGTGCACAGTATCTGAAATCTTGCTGAAATACATGGTCTATATTTCTGTATAATTGTCTCCCAGAAATGCGTTCCCAAACAGCAGGCATCCGTCTCTGAAAGCAACGACTACACTTATTGTGGTTCATCTACTCGCTCTGCGGTACAAGTTATGTATTATCTATGAAAACGACTATATAGTCTGTGGCTTCTCTTACTTGATCAGAAAGTGATGATTTCGTTCTCTTTGACTCGTTGTGTGAAAGCGGTGCTTATTTATAAATGTTTTATGCGATATTCCAATTTTGCGCATACATTAAATTCGCAACTTTGGATGGAAACCTAGCTAACGTCTCCCAATAGTAAACCTATCATAGCTCAGCTCAGTATCATGTTTAAAGGAAAAATTGGTCTCTGTTTGCACTTTGAAAAGTAAGAAAATACAGCGATAAGCTCCAAGAAGCCACTGTTTAAATTTTCAACCGATGTGTTGTTAGGCACGACTTCACACGGTTTTTTCCTTTTATCAAAGGGTTATTCCATATATGTAGGGTTCACAAAATAAAACAAAGCAAATGAAATTTAGACTAATGATATGAATAAAAACAGTATTCTTTCACCAAACAATGTAGTATACTCTAAACTATTGTGGTTGCAACAAAGTGGTTTCCTAGCAACAGACAGAGTCATTTACAACAGCTTTGAATGTGGCCCAACCAATCAGAATCCAGGACCGGAACCAGTCCCACTATATGTTAAGTGGCCTTAACTAATATGTATGTAGATGTACAATGTGCTTATCGTGGTCATACTGTAAATCACTCCTGCTGCTCCTGAGGTGGATACGGGTAAGGTTAGGGACAGGTTTGGTAGTATGGGTAGGTTAAGGGTGGTAAGTACAGAAATTAATTACAGATACAATTACAATTAAAATATATATACAGTGTAAATACATGCATGTACACAATGAGTGCATTGTACCAAATGATTAATTTAAATGCAATTCATTTAATTTAAATGTAAGTACATAGTAGTTAAGGACACCTGATATAAAGTGTGACCCAAGAACATTTTACAGTGCTTGACTATTTGGACATTTGGACACAAAGTGGCTTTAGAAGTGTGTATATGCATAGTTAATTTCTATATGAATGAGCATGCTGCCTACAGTCCACAGCTATCCAGTTTTTTCTGAGGTAGACTTGAGACCCTAAGGTATGTTTCTTTTAATAACAGCTTGGTCTAGGCCAGGGGTGTCCAGGGCCAAAATCCTGCAGAGTTTAGCTCCAATTTGTCCCAACGTTCCTGCCTGGAAGATTTAAGTCCCCTTGAAGATCAATCGTTCATGTATGTTTAATTGGGGTTAGCGCGCAACTCTTCGGGACCAGGACTGGAGACCTTACATGCAAAGTTCCCAGATATGGAAGATGTTAAAACAAGGTAAGGAAACAGAGTCCCGGCCCATGCAAGTCGCCAAGCTCATCAGTTTCCTCCCAGTCTATCAGATCGGCAGACTCTGCCAAACCCCATTCGCTTCCCTGCCTCTCAAATGGAGCCAAACAAAGCCAGATCAATACAGATCCGCCTCAGGATGCCAAGCAGAGCTGCGAACGAACCTCTGCACCGAGGAGGAGGTCTGATAGCCATCGCAGCATGCTCTGGAGCTCATATCAGCACACGGGACACATGCCACCATCCTCTCAGTATTCAGAGCCAGCGAGCAGCCCAGACACAGCGCTGATTAACTGAATGCACCATCACGGCCTCTCGAGAGCGGACAAGTGGGCCGCACCAGAAAAGGGATGGACGCAGAAAATGAGCATGAAGAAACTGATTGCGTGAAGGGGTCTTTTAAAACGAGGGAAGCAAAATAGGGAGACTTGTCTGAAAGGCTGCCGAGTAGAAGCGTAATTTAAAAGCCGAGAGGGACAGCGAGGCGGCTCAGGTTGTGCAATGAATTATGATCCTGTGAGGAAGGAGATTTCATTATCTTCATTAAAAACCAATTAATATCCCTAATTATGAAGTCGTGATTCCGTAATGACCGCCAACCTTGTCCTCTCAGATAACAAATCAAAGACTTAGGAGTAGTTAAGTGTAAGTCACCCTACAGGGAAAGTTTTGGCGTTATTTACTCAGGAACAGAACCAGAGAATGGTGTGAACTCGATCGACAACTTCAGTGACGATGTCTAGTGTCAGGATTTGTCCTTAACTTTGGTTTGAAAGAGCATGACGGTGAGTAAATGAGGATTGGATGAAATTTAATCCTTTGGCCCCTGAGAAAAAAGTACATTTAGCTTATTTAAAGAAAATAATACCATATCAAAGGATATACTTCGAGATGTCACCAAAATATAGCATTTCTGTAAGAAATTGTATACTTCTTACACACATATATATATATATATATATATATATATATATATATATATATATATATATATATATAGAATTAAAACAGGTTTGTAATGACGTCAGATTATCCCTTTCATTACGTACAAACTTAATGTCATGTTTTTACACTTAACTGCATATTAATTGTAATCAAATATTTTATAAAATATATTACAGAAGTACTGAAAACTAAAATCTAATGTTGTTCTGCTGAAACTTTTATGTCATCTCTACTTTTGTAATAACATTTTTAATTTAATATAATTTCAAAGACACACTTCAAGAAAAAACATAATCAAGTACTTTATATGTACTTTAGTATATTAGTCAGCACATTAAAAATAAGTTTAAAACAAAAGGTAATTGAAACATGACTTCAAGAAAGTGCGCTCTGTCTGAAGTACACTTGAGTTTAATTATTTTATCTGCAAATCCAGTTTTTTAAATGTCCTTTTAAAGATTTGAAGTACACTCACATTACATACAATTAAAGAGAGAGTAAGCAGTCAATCATTTTCATTCATAAATCACGGGAACCTTGACTGTTTCTTTAGACTAATTCAGGCTAAAAACGTAAAAACGTCTATTGCTTGCCACTATATTGAGACACCATGTACTTTTTTAAAGATGGTTTTCTCCTCACGCTGTCTCTGGTTTACTATCTACAAGATATGTTGTGTTGCACATTTCAACTACCATTTTATTTGGTTGAAAAATGCAAAGATCTGCTCTGAAAAAGGCTTGCTGGTTGCTAGTATTTCTTTTACTGTATAAAATGATGCACGTGCAGTGAAACACATCGCCACCGAAAGCAGTGATTTCCTTTCTCTAGATAAGCCTTGCCCTGGGCCAACACCATCGCCACACTGACAACAATATCATTAAAAAATAATTGCTACAGCAAACAGTCCTTCTCTGCGCTAAATACGTTTTCCGTGCTAAAATCATTTACTTTGATAAACACATAAAAGAGCCCAGCTGTTGGCTTCTAGCCATAAGGAAAACATATTTACTACTCCCATTTACAATTTAATGAAAACACCATCTCTCTCTTGACTCAGTGTTTAAAAAAAAAGGTCTGGGTCACGATTTAATTCACCGAAACGCTTTCATATTAACTTAGTGCTAAAAAATGCACAAGATCCTTTGAATATCGACTCTTAACAATCAATTAACAACAATTCGTGGCGCTTACGACGAAAAGCACAAATCTTTTGAGCTCCTTCACAGTCCAAGACTTTGTTTTCCAACTTTCCGATCCACAAACTTTAGCTAGACGCAACGAACCGATCTCAAAGGCAAATGCGGCTTGTGATGGATATAAACAATAACATCTTCAAACAATGCTGTGCAATCTCTTTGCCCTGCGTACGCTCCCTTAGCAGGAAACCTCGCACAGCGGAGAGTGAATAAAAGTGAGCGCGGTCCCTGAAGCATTCCAGGTAGTCAAATAATGCATGTGCGAGAAAGCAATAAATCACCCCCATCTGGCAACATCCTGTATGCTAGCGACTTGTGACACGGATCAAAAGGAAGAGCTTTTGTTTGTACTCATTAGCCGGAGCCTTGTAGCTTTCATTTTCTCAAAGCACCGCGCCGAGCAAACACCCTAAACATGTACGTCCTTTTGTTGGAAAATACCAGGGAATAGATGCGAGGTCTCTTGTGAACCACTTAGGATGAACATCCAGACACAATGTCACGTCCATCTTTCATCTCCTCGCTTTAATCCGCCTCTTATTCCATCTTCTTCAATCAGTCGCTGCTCTGAATTCTAGAGCTAACGACGTAGCCATGTAAATCTTTACCGTTTCGATCTCTAAGTGTACTTTCATCCTCCACTCTCATATTATCAGGATGAGAGGTCAGTCGGTGGCGGACGGAGACCGTGTTCAGTTCTTCTCACAGCTTTTCTTTCATCTGTTTCTGTTCCATGCTGCACATAACTTTTGCTAATAAAGGCAAAAAAACTGGCACAGAAATAGAAAAGGTGGTAACATATCCACCTATCCGTCTATCTTTGTTACACATACACATCAGTGGCCAACAAAAGATAGCTTCTACATTTCTCTTTATGCTACTGTTTGTTGTTTTTTTGCAGAAATGTAATTATTAAGTCGTTTTCTTTAAATTAGAACAGGTTTTATATTTGTTTTTGAATCTCTTTGAATCTCAAAACTTTTTCACTCAAAAACTAACTGAAAGGAAACAAGATAACAAAAAGATTGAATCTGAGGTTTGATTATAATACAGTATAAAGAGAGATTTACAGTAAAGGCTGGTCATTTTTTGACCAGGAACACCAGAAATAAATAAAGAGAGAAAATCAACGGTGATATCCAGCAGTGGTTCAATTGGGTTAAATTATGTGTAAGTCATTGGACTTATTTATTTTCTTCTTTTCTGATTCCTGCATCCCTAGTGAAAAACACAGCCCTAATAAAATCAATGCGATGCGTATCTCCTCAAAGAACGCCAATAGGAGATCGGTTACACAAAGCTAAAAAAAGCCACTCTAATATAATTGCGAGTCTACGGCCTGCTGCTTTCGCTTACTATCTCGGTTGCATAGTTAAATTGAGTGAGAAGTTGATTTTCAGCTCGAAATCTCCAGTGCAGTCAGTCTAGTCTCAGCATTTTTATCAAGCTTGTCCTGAGCCCACCTCTCCATATAGAAATCCAATAAAACTGTCGCAGCTGATCAATCCTCTCAGATTAAACCTCCGGTCTTCTCTAGATAGAGTCTTCTTGAAGCTAGCACATATAAATTGACATATAAACCTAGAATAATCGATTGCTAAGTTTTCTATACGGGTCGAAGCACGTGGAAGGAGATGTTAACACAACAAATAACATGAAGACCAAAGACACGATTTGTTCAGATACATGAAACCCCCTTCATTAATCATTCAAACGCTGCAAATAGATTTGTTTTATCGGTTCAATCTAAAGACGTTTTGGTGCCATTACATCATTAGTCACATTATAATTGTAAATTCAAGGTGATGTATTATTCCCAGCTTCCCAAATCTGTTTCCTTATTTATATGACTAGATGGCTAAGTGGGATTCTTCTGAATAGAAATACGTTGTGCCATGTCTCTAAGACACGGTTTCGAAGAAACAATAGAATATGCAAAGCAGAAAAAGTAAGGCCCAAGGAAAGAGTAGGAAAGCTCATGTGTTTCGCCCATCATTGATACAGAGCCCCCCCACACACACACACACACACACACACACACACACACGCTTGCCATCAACGGCTCATGCTGCTTCTACAGTCTTGAACTTTTGTAGGCAATGCTTTATTGATTTCTTGCAAACTAGCTTAAGGCTAGAGATCCCGAGATGCATAAAAACGAGCTCTTCTAAACGGTTGGTTCAGAAGAAATGTCAAGCTTATCGGCGTGATATCTGCTCTGGCCTGTTAAATTTAAGATCACAACCGAGAGTTGTTTATGCATCTTTGAGTACTATAAGTGATCTGTACACCGCTGCATAGCCAACTATAAATAAATAGTTTTAGTTGCAGTTTGCTGCAACTCTGACCAAATAAAGTGGATGAGGAATTAAAAAATCTCTTTTTAATCACTTCTATAGGCCTGAAAAATTTAGGAGAGTCTATGCATTTTCAAGAACCATTACATAGACAACTATAATATATATTTGTGGCAGTGAAGGAAAATATAAAGTGGATGAGTACGACGAAACTAAAAAAAGATGCATTTTTATCACAACACTACGATGCTTTCAAGTTTTGCCGTCAAGTACACGCAGAAAATCACACCCATCTGCAAAACTGTGCCACTAACGTCACTATAAAGAAGTACGAAGGCCTTTTAATTCCAGTCTAAAAATATCACTCGTTGTAATGAAACGTTAATGAAAAGCAATGATAAACATTTCGGCACACTTGATGTTAAGAATGTATGAATAATTCAGCCGGATAATAAAAAATAAGCCACTCGTTTAGAAATGAAATATTAAACCTAGGAGAGGTTTATGAAGACGGCAAACACAACTCAAGCACTCACCGACACACCTGAAGTATCACCGTCGGAGGATTATACAAGGATGTTCACATTCGACTTTCCAGGTTCTCAAAAGCAAAACATCCTAGATAAGCCTTATATCAAGTTTCAGAAATCTGTGGACAAGGCGAGATTACACACACACACACACACACACACTCCTAATTACACACTAATCCTGAGACTCGCCCCCCTCCCAGCACTTGGAAAGGTTCAGACCTCATCCCAAAAGCTTGTGTGAAAGTGGTGCATTGCACAATACCCTTGATCCTGCGTCTGATGACCCCCATCCGGCACTTGAGCGAAACGGAAAACATATCCTCCTCTTACCGCCTCCTCTCCTCTTCAGCGACTCATCGTTGGAAGGAAAAAAAAAAGAGAGGGAGAGGGGGAAAATAGCTCCAAAGCACTGTAGAAGAAGTCACATGGCACTCTCAGGAGCAGTCCGCCACTCCACAAAGGCTAGGAGACGAAACAAGAAAAGGCAATTTCTCATTCTCTACCTCTCTACACGTTACATCCCCATCCTAGCTGAGGAAAGTTGTGGCGCTCTCAGGCAAGGCGGCATCTGTCAGAATGACAGAGCGAGTGAGGGAGTAAAAAAAAAACAGCCGGGGAACAAACGAGTTGTTTCGCGCTCTTGCCAAAGAACACCTCGGCATCTGAGTGCTTCCTTGTCATGTCTTTGGATCGGTACAAGAACGGTAATCAATATTTATAACTCCTCATCTTTCCTGACATCACTCCCTCCTTTTGTGGTATTCTTCTCCTTTTTTTTCAGGAAATTCTTCCAGTGCGCTTCTTGCCCTTCGCCTTTTTTTTTTCTTGCACTCTTGCTCGCTCTATCGTTTGGTAATTCTAGCTCAGCTGGTAACGCTGAAAAGCTTTTGGGAATTGAATAGAATTACTCCTCTTTTCCCATATTGGAATTCGTCTGTAATTAATCATGGCTCCATGTAATGCAGTCGTGGTTCACAATCCTCCACACAATGCATCAACTTCATGATGCTCTTAATAAGCGAGGCAGTGGAGTGTAGATGTATGGGCTATGGCTGAACACAGCTGCACTTTGTGGATACGTACACTTACTTGCACTGTGCTAAATATAAATATACGCCAACTACAATTGTTGTAAACCAAAACAGCTATGGATTCTACCCTTCACCAGTAAAGTGATATTTCTGAACACTGACAACTTCTAAAATGAAATGCTACCCAGAGACGCGTGACTTTTAATTACGATTGTAGGAGTTCCCCAGGGCTCTGTACTTGGCCCAATTAATGTCTGGAGCATGGGAGGTAATTTGGGATTTACATAGATTTCACACAGGACATGATCATCCGGACAAATAAACGAATCAGACATCATACGTTCATGAAGCATGGTCTATTCAGCGACACAGTAAGTCCATATTGTATATTAAGGACATATTTGGATCCTAGTGCTTATTACGAAAGTTTCTCCCCTTTTTCAGAATTTTCTTTCATACATGAAACACACATCACACTTCTCTTAGTTAATGAACATATGTAAATGTCGGTGCTTCTTAATAAAACATTAAATGTAAGCCGTTTGATGTGCCACGCTCACCTGAAATCTAACACCAGTCCAGATACTCATTCCCGTGCAATATATCAAACGCTTTCATTTTCATGCCCATGCATAATGAACAGCGATAAAGCCACGACTCACAAGGCACTGATAATGATTAATTGATATTTCATCGTATCAAGCTCAAACATTCATTTTTAATGTTACGTTACTATTGTTTGTAATGCTGGTTTAAATCTACATAACGTGCTAAACTGACAAATGAGAACTAAGTAGTGGATGTCAGTAGATATTCAGACAGCACACCTGATTATATTATGCTCATCAACATAATATTATAAATATGTTTCTTTTTCTTCTATTTCTTTGACTACCTCAAAATAAATCAAAGTTATGAAAAGCTTAAGTTTACTAACTAGCACAAACAGAGGCTGATTAATCCACTTGACCTCGGCCATTATTTCCAGTGGGATGTTCTGAGCATTATGGGAAACTGGATCTGCTTCATCTAGATGCTGCAAAGAGTTAAAAACATCATTTCCTACGACGCATTTCCAGTCGGTTAAAAGCTCCAGGCAATACATAAACACAGCACTTCACACAAGAACGTAAATGCAGTTGCAACGTTTTCACCAATGTATTAAAATATAACGCATGTTGAGCCCTTTTGTATAAAGCTGACGTTAAAATGCTCTCTCTTATCCAAGCGTAATATGCAAAGTCGTTCAGAAGAAATGTATGTATATTTTGAACATTGTCATTCTCCAGAATTGAAGGTGTGACACAAATGAAATGAATCTGATGCCAAACGAGGGATTTAGGGCCGATTACGGCAAACAATTCCTGAAGTTGTTCTTTAGAAAGTGGAGCTGAATGAGAGAAAGTATACGTCAGTTAAAGCACATTGTCTTTGAAAGAGTGTGCTGTCAGGACGCCCACTTCTCTCTTTCTTTTATGAAAGCGATGGCCCTGTTTCATATCACTTTATTAAAAAATAAGCCATTATATAACAGTCCTTCGGTACATAATTAACCCCCCCCCTCGACAAACAATAGAAATGAAAGAAAAGTAAATGAATCACTTGTATGAAATGTAAACCATGTAAATTATGTTCATAATCATCTCACCAAGCTGTGATACATTAATAATCATGTTTTGTTTTTACTGTAAGGTAATGCGTCACATTTCCATCCGTTGATAAATGGCTCTCTTTGTTCCTAAAAAAAATGCTAACTTCAATTTTTCTACAAAAAGAAGGTATAAGGTTTGGTTCTCCGAGACAAATGTAAGAACTTCACAAAACAAGCACCGCTTCACGGATTTGGGCCACAGTTCTGTGGGAACCGGTTTTCCTCTGAAACCGAAATATTTGGTCTTTTTCTTCTTTTTTCTCAAAGAAATGCAAAGGAAATACATAGGCATGTTGATGTCAGGGCTAGCGGTGTAATTTACTCGTAACTCTGATTAAAATGCATGCTTGCCGCCCACCCTCAGAAAAAACAGACCAAAAACTAGGCCATTTCCAGAATAGCAGCATTCAGGCCTATTCTGTGCTACATAATAAAGTTGCCAAATAGAAATTGATTCAAGTGCTAATAAAGCGTGTTTGTGCTTCTCTGGTATTTGAACATTTACTAAATTGCAACAAGCCTAAGAGATATATATCCTACAGCATATACAGCATTTACTTTCTCTGAAAGGGCTTCAATCAGACAAACCATCACTTAAAATAAACCGCCTGAAAGATTCATGAATTGTAGAAAACAAAGCCCCAGCTTTGCTCCTTTTTTTTTGTTAGTAATTTAATCTTTTTTCCTCCATTTAAAAATGTACACAGTTTTAAGGTAACCAGATTATCTTAACCATATTTATGAAATATTTCTGCTTTTTGTTTGATTTACTTAAATGATTCACTGATTCACAGGAACCGTTTAAATTAACTCCAAAACTACTGTTGTGCTTTTAAAATGTGTCAGACAATAAAAGATCATGCATTTAACGACCATAAAATAAAAGATTTTATGCAATAATCACAGTGTTGCTAGTTCTTGTGTGCATCTTTCTCTTTGTCTGCTTTCCAGCTCTGACACTTGCTTCATCCTTTCCTCTTTTCTTGAGGCACTGGTCTTATACACTAAGATCAAACATCACCCAGTAAAAGAAACAATACTTTACTCCAGGTCCTGAGACGGATGCATCATTTGTCTAATGAGGATGGAGGTTCAGCTCACGTCGTGCTGCAGGTCCAGCTTCAGAGCTCAGGATAGAGCTTTCAGACCTGATGGAGAAGGTCTGTTCGGGATGATATGAAGGAGGCGACCGTCACCGCGGCTCTGATCCTGATCTATGATTGGACAAAGATGACTTTGGGGGACAGTTGTGTGGGGACGTTTCAAAAAAGACGCTTGCTTTCAATCTGTCCACAAATGATTGAGTTATATATCGTTATATCGTATAGAAGTACTAACCATAAGAAACTGAATGTTTCATTGAATTAACAAAATGTTATGTAAAGTAACAGTGTGTGTGTGTGTGTGTGTGTGTGTGTGTGTGTGTGTGTGTGTGTGTATATGTATGTATGCATGTATGTATATGCATATATTTGTGATATCAATCATTTTAAGAATGTAATCACGTTAATCAAAGACACCTGCCTTTACTTAGTCAAGTTCACTTTATTTTCTTTATAGCACCAGATCACAATCAAAGTCATTTAAAGTTTCCTTTCCTGTAAAGAAGGTAAATACCTTGTTCTTTTATTAAACAAATTAAATAGTCTTGTGTAATCTCGAGGAATATTAAATCTAATTTATGTAATTTCCATTAACAACAGGATAAATTAAATGAATGTTTTGTGCATTAAAAATATAAATACACAGACTTTCTTAGGGGATAAGAAAAATCATAGGGCTATTGTAAAAATAAATTAAACTTGTTTCATGTTTTCAAATAAATAGACTAAAACACAATAAAACATGAGGTCGGAAATTAAACAATTTAACTTTTGATAGGGCCCTAAAGGAATTTTGTTAAACTTTGATATTAAATGAAGTGTTATTATTCTAATTCCCCCCAGGAGAAACACTTTTATGATTATTCTTCTGCTTTCATTCAGCTTTATTGTCAGTTTTGTCCTGGCAATAAAACATTTACCAAGCCACATCGCTTCAATCCCAAATATTATCAAAAGCATTTCTAAATAAATACAACAAATCACGTGAAGTATTATGACAAGATGCATTATGAAGAACTGGAGCTGCATTAGAGCTAACATTAGCATCATGCTACAGAAGACTTATTACACCTTTACTCAAAACTCACTGTAAGCCACTCTTGAGTTTTTGTACTAAGCTCTATGTGGAGTTTGGTCATTTACTGTGAAAATACGCTACTAATGGTATTTTTCTATGACTGTACAAAGTGGCATTTCAGTTAAAAGAACAATCCAGCGAATAATGAGTTGAATTCAAATGAAATACACTTCAGAGACCTCCTCCTTCCCCAGCTCCACCTGTCTATATCTGCTATGGGCTGATTTCGTGCATGTTATATATGGGGGTTATGTTATATATGTCATATAGGGGGGTTATTTCAGCAGTAACGGATCTATTCAGCCAACACCAAACACATTAACATCACCACGTATACGAGCGCGCTAAAAAAAGACATTGTCTTGACAACACTTGACTGACACCATCGAGAAAAACTTGAACTCGAAGCTTCGTTCTTCTCTTCACATTCAGGTTCTCGTATTCCTATCTTCATTTATCCCTGAGCTAAAAGCTCTGACGCAACTCCATGAAACTGCAATTAGACGCCAATCTGTTGCTTCTATAATACATTCAGGAAATGTGAGAATTATTGATACACCGCCGTCATTAACAACTGGATGTGAGGAATCCTGAGGAACATCAGAAAATAATTAAAAAAGGGGAGACTTTAACCGATGCGCGCACTGCAGCCCATTCAGACTTGTTTGTTCATGCTGTCGGCTGGTTTATTGAATTCCCTTGACAAAAGTTGAACATCAGAGCAGAGATCAGTCGTGTACAAGAGCTGGATTGCTCTCACGGTGGGTGAATCACGGCTCTTTGATCCGAGCTTCTGGCTACTCGCTCCCTGCCGCCATGACAAAAGAGACTTGTGGGATTCTGTACTGAAAGACAAACAGAGACCTGGAGCCTAGGGGAAGATCCCAGTGTTTTGTACAGGCGCTTCTTTGAAAGTGATCCTTTTTGCGAAGAGCATTGAAAAGATCGAGAAGAAAAAACATTAAAGAATGAATGGGGAGCGAAGTCAAAGTCTGTCTGTCCGACCGAGCTCCGAGAAGCTACAATATTTATGACAGGAATGATTATGAGAAACTGTTTTGGCACTTTTTTGGATTGTGCAACAAAGCCTCAGCGATGAAGACTTTGAAGCTTAGAAAGTGTCAAAACGCATTTCATAAAAACAACACTTTGAGACTGGATCACAAGGAATTTGACAACTAGAAGAAGCGCAAGTCGCATCTTCATCTTCTTGGGCGCATTTGAGAGGCTGACGGGTGTATTGTGTAACGCTAATATCGAACTGAGAGACATGTGGGTAGATAAAGGTGTCAGCTGAATTATAGTCGAGCTCGTAGTTAGCTACTGTGAAAAATCGTTTCTTTTTGACTGACAAACTGGCCAATCAAAAAGAATCAAACGGTCCAAAGGAGAGAGTTGAAACAATACCATAGAAATAATCAAAGCGTCCAATGCTACACAACAGACAACGTTAAGATGAACGAATCAACTGAAATAAACCAAACTTTAAAGCAATACATAGAACGTTTTTTAAGGTAAACTCATTTAAATCAAACTCCAACAATGCATGAGACAGGAGATTTCTATAGACTGATTCAATAAAACAAATCAGAGATTAAAACGTTGGAAACTCAAATATACAGATGACCAGAAATTCTTGCGAAAGTAGCTCATTGCCAGAAAATATAGAAAATGCCTTCCAGCACTGAATGTGTCGTGATAGACACCGCTGATTCAATTATTAGGAAAGGGAGTCGTATTATAGACACGGACACGTAAAGGTCATCGATTTAAAATTCTGTGGAAACTTGTGAATGAAACCTCGGGGAGGTGCATGATCTCTTTGAAGGAGCTCTGAGGTTCAGTAGATGGGAACTGAATAAATATACATTGGTAAACCTTAGCAACAGCTCTCCACTAACTCTGAAGAATGAGTTACTCCGAAAGAAAACATCTCCAGCGCCGCCCACACCTCAACAGACATGCGTACGTTAGAGTAAAACACAGGGAAACACTGCACATGCTGAACATCGCACTATAAAATGATTCAAAAAACAAACAAACAGAAAACTGATATTAAAAAGCCAAAACTCAAGACGGACGGAAATGAGCCGTGACGCACGACTAGGGTTCATTTCAGAGCCTAGATGATACCCGTGATTGAATCTCTGCATATGAAGGCAGCCAACTCTAGATCTGATCTTCTTGGTCAGAGAGTTCCTGCCAGAACCGAACGCCCAAAGAAATCAAAAGTGATTAAAAAGGACTGCTGTGCGACACGGCGAGCGAAAAAGGACATCGGTTTTCCAAGCTTCTCGAGCCGCCTTTTCATCGAGTGCTTGCAGCTTTGTGGCATTTTCTTCAGGAGTGAAAGGAAAGATGACAGGAGGCTTCCTTTACTAGAAGGATCCTGTAATCCTGTCTCGCGCTTCCCGCGGCTCTCACTTATCGCTCAGGGAACAAGAGGAGAGCGTGTTCCTCCGACAAACTTTAAAAAGTAGCAACGCTGCAGATTTTCAGATTAGTTTGAAAAAGAAAAAAAGTGGCCACATAAGTTAGCTAAAATCCGTTAATTCTATCAAGAATCTGACGGCTTGCGTATAAAATGAAAGCTGGTTGTTCACGATGTGCATCGAAATATACATCGAAGCTTTTCATCTCTAATGCAGGAACAATCCGTCTATAGAGTAAACGCACACAAATCAGTAGTTTCTGAGGTGAACGCCAGTCAGTTTTAGGGATCTTGAGGTAAATATCACCACGCTGACTATAGCATATTAAACACTACAGAGCATATGCTTCCATAAACTCCACCAGAAGTCCTTGCTGGGTGATTTATTAGAGCTCCACGGACGAAAATATTGAGACACATGACAAAAGAGTAGCTGCTATTAAAACTACAAATATTCTCAGTTTTAAATGTTATGAGGGATTAATAACAGAATCTATTTAACACAGTTATCATCTTCAATTTAATTTTCTATTTATTATATCAAATCTATGACACTAATCCTAAAACAGTGTGTCCACAGAGAAGGGTTCAGTCATTCATACGCTTTCGAATGAATAAAATCATGAAAAAGACCTTTTTTTATGAAAAGCAAAGCTGAATAATATGTCATATGAAAGCAAGGCTGTTTTTCAGTAGCATGTATGTTTCATTAGGGTTTCCAAGGTGTGTCTCCACTTTTTGTCAACACCGTCAGACATCAAAATGTAATAAAATCAGGCCATATCAGGGGCAGCTGTCTCTTTAAAGGACCCCTCATCACAGTTAACCTATTTTCAGTCCTAATGTTAATATTGTGTGTCACAACCATCATATGTCAACACCATCATACAATTTCTGAGGAAATTATTTGAAATATTTAGATAATTCTAAAATATTTTGATAATATTTGATGATATTTTATGTGAAAGTGCAATCTGTCTCCCAACAAGAGAATGTGTTCTCACTGCTGTCAAAGATAAAGTCGAAACTATATTATTAAGAAGCACATTTTGTTAAAAAAGAGCCAAGTTGCATATATATAGTACATACATGAGATTCATAAATGCTATTTAATTCGTCGGAGTACAAGGTTTTATTTATTGTTTTGATTTCCAAACATATTTCTGAACAGGTCTGTAGAGCGTCTCAGGACAAAGCAAAGCTTCCTGAATCAGTGTTTGTGAACGGTCAAGTAAACAATTCAATGAATCGTTCGTAAAGAGAGTCACTCTTGTCCTGGTTTCATAGACAGGTCTTTATAAGCATGTCTTATAAACAAATAAAATATATTCCTGGTGCGCTGACATGTTTTAAGATCAGTGCAGGGTTCTTTTCAGACAGCTCAGATTTACATTTTAGTCTAGGACTAGGTTTAGGAGAATTTTTAAACTAATTTTTTGAATGAATGACTCAATCGATCACTTTATAATACCTTATAAATAAGGCTAAACATGCAACAAAGAGCATTATTAATAGACTTATTTGTGATTTCTGAGTACAAATTACTTTTATCATACATGTTGAAGTGCTGCAGACAGGCTCACACACATATATATATATATATACATATATAATATAGTGTCCATAACATATCTTAGAATTACAGATGACCAAAAACCCAATAGACATCAAGTCCACAGATTCTTTTAAGTTTTATGATTTAATGGACAGACAACATAAGAAGCGCAGGGGACCAGGAGAATACTTCTGCAAGCTATGAATATTCAGCAGTGACTTCATTAAAGACGGTGAATATTCCATTAGAGCACTTCCACGGATTTCATTAAGCAGCCGTTCGCTTCACGAAACCAGGAACTCAAGGACACGGATATACCAAATAACGGTTAAAAATATGTGAATCAAAGCAAGAGAGAAAAGAAGAGTAAAAAAAATAAATAAAAAGCATGTACTCTGACCTAATTTCACTCGACAGAAGCTGGATACGACTGGCTTGGACTGAATGAAGTGAAGATGAAGAGATCACACATTCTCCATATTTATCTACCATCTTTTGGCTCGGTTTTGTTCACAAAGGTGACTGAGGTGATCTCTTTAATCAACACATCTCTCAGATTCCAAAATCTGGAATCAAACGCCACAGATTTCCATTTCAAGGCCAATATTTTAGCTTCTCCTAGACTGGAAACTTAGGAGAAAGTCAATAACCGAGAAGTCAGAGTCTCCAAAGAGCAATGAAGAAACATCTCGCCTCATCTTAAACCCGATCAAAACCTCCTTACCTGTGAAATAAATCAGATCTAATATAATATTATAATACGCCACAGCTATATAAAACAGGATTACTTATTTCCTGCAGCTCCAAATTGCAGCTAGCATTCATCTTTCTACATTTGCTGTGAAATCAAATTTGTTCTGATTTCTTCCCACAAATCTTTCAGACGCCTTCGCCATTCCCATGATGCATCAGAATCCTGCTGTTTTTTGTGTTCTTCTGTTTTCTCCTTTGCAGAATGTGGCTGTTCTGTGAGATGGATATGATGACACGTCTGAAAAGATGAGGCGACAGAAGCAGCGTTGTCTTTTCTCATAAAATATTCAGCATACTGTGTGGAGTGGAGTGGATTATTATACGCTGTGTTTTTGTGGCTACACACGGCCGTCCAGCACTGACACGAATAGGAAAACTTGAGAGGTCAAAGGGCTACGCTGGATTGGTGTCACATCGGCCCCTGGCTCCCCAGAGGTCCCTGCTCTCATATTGTTTTCTTTGCTGCATGAATTCACAGGATCACTGACCTGAAGAACTAGTAAAACATACAGCTGAGACAAAAACAGCTCGCATCCACAAACAGGGTGCACTTAGGACGCTCTGGAAACATGTCGAAGAAATAAACACTATTTTATCGCCAAGTAAATGTAGCTATGTAACGGATTTGAACGTTTTTTCAATAAATTAATTTCGGAATTTATAACAATATTTTCAAATAAATAACAATAATTTACATTTATTTACTGCAATTTAACATATTCCAATGTTTTTAATATTTAAAATGTAAAAATAATAAATAATTATGAAATAAATGTAGTAATGTAATAGATTTTTAAGCTTTTAAAATACTTCATAGTTATTTAATTTGACATATCTGAATGTTTTTAAAATTTGTAATGTAAAATAGAGTTAAGCGCAATACATCATTATCCACCGATAACTAAATAATAATTAAGTTCAATTTAATTGTTAAATACATGTAGTAATTCAACATTCAACATTAATTCAACAATATATATATATATATATATATATATATATATATATATATATATTTTTTTTTTTTTTTTTTTTTTTTTTTTTACTTTTTTTAATAACAACCCACACCATCATCGTAAACCAATACAAACAATAACTAAATAAATCACAAAGTAATGACATGGAGATTGTCTATAAATGAAAATAAAAGCAATAAAGCGTTAAAGAGATAGTTCTTAGACACTGGCTGGGATGAAGCGTGACATTGCCAAAGCACTTTATCTGCCGTTTTCTCTACAGGATCTGTTAAATTACTCCGTAACCAGATTAAAAACTGTGGAGGCTGCAAATCAGAATCCAACGCTCCTCAAAGTCAACTGAAAAGAGAAAAGCCTCATTTGACTGTTATTACCGGCTGAAGATAGCTGGGCTGTTCCTAACGCCTTCATTACATGCTGCTCTGAACCTTTTAACATAATAACCCAAATCAATATATATATTAAGTTAGTCAAATGAACTTACCTTGTTCTTTCCTCATATCACTGATGTAATATTATTAACTCCTAGGAGAATTAATATTTCTTCAGCTAGAAGGCATCAAATTGATCAAAAGTGAAAGTAAATACATTTCTAATGTTTCGAAACAGTCTTTTTCCCAATAAATATTCTCCTCTTTAACGTTCTATCACAGATCCTGAAAATAATTCATCACGGTTATTATTATTTTTACTGTATTTTTGAACCAAATGAATGCAGCTTTCAATGCTTTCTATGACATTTCGAAAGATCACCGACCATAAACCTTCACTGCAATAATATATTCAATCATATCATTTAATATTCACACCAGTTGAATTTCGTTCAGTTTCGCATTCTGGTGCTTAAATCCTAATTCTGCATTAAATGGCGAAATAATTCAGAATAATTAAAGCCTGCTAATTCAGGATTGGTCGGTTACACGTCAAGGCGGGGCTTAAGGGCTCAATTAACATCGAAAAACGTGAATCCCGAAATCTCCGAACGCAGAACAAAGGCGTCCAGGTTGAGTCTCTCCAGCTCTCACCGTTCCCAGGAGCACTCGCTGTGTGTTCTCAGAGGTGCAGTCTATCTAGCAGCCGAGCTGGAGCCGATCGCTCTGTCTTTCTTGACACACTGACGTTACGAGAAACCCAGGCACTTCGGCTGCCATATTTAGACCTGACTTTGCCGTAACACCATCCATCTGAACCCAGTCTGAGCCGATCGACACACATTTACAGCTATACCGCAAAACAGCATTCGGCGTCGAATCAGAGCAGGCCTGACTGGAAGCATGCACACAAAGCATTAGGATGCGTTCCGGTTCGATACGTGATTCCCATCGGAATAATTCCCTGCTATTTCAGGACGCTGTGACTCTGGAGCAGACACGCTGTCACATCGAGCGACGATAGAACGGCGATACCTAATAATACAGTTTTGCTAGTAATTACAGAGTGTCGCAGGGCACGAGACAGACTCCCCTGGGTGGGAAACGTGAGACGCCTCATTACAGACGAAGGCATCTGAGCAGGATTTAAATAATATATCACATGTAAAGCAATGTAATCTTCCTGGAGTGAATGGAAGATGAAATATTTAAAAACTGCGCGAGATATCTGATGTTGTCTGAAGAAATGCGAGGGAGATTGCATCAGCTGGAGCGCTCAGTTTTTGGGCTTGAGTTGAGATATGCAACAAGAGGTAGAAACAAAAAGAGATGCACACTGTGTCTTTTTGATGGACCTGTAGTAGACTGTGCTTTATTCATGAAAGTACAGAAGCCCATTGCAGCCACGGAATAAAAAAACGCAAAGCTAACTGCAACTTAACATTCAGACTGTTTCTCATCACTCTGAGGGGGAAATTAATTGAGAACAAAAACCATTTATAACCCTTTATATCATGCATTTTTCTCTAAATTTAGCTCGCAATTCTGAAATGTTGTCTTGCAAAACTACATTTTGCTATGTTTATTTTTTCAGTGCATTTCTACTTTTATTACATTTCATCTACTTACAATCTTTTCAGAGTTTTGTATCACATTTCTTTCATGTTAACTTTACATCTCAGTTCTACTCTCTTGCCGTTTCACACTTCTGAGTTGATTTCGTGTTCACTTTGCGTAAATCTACTTTCTTGCCAATTCTGTTTAAATCTTCTACTCTCTCGCAATTCTGAGTTTGAATTTCTCAATTCTAATTTCTCTTAATTCTAAGTTTTTATATGCAATTCTTATTTTACATCTTACTATTCTTTTCAGCAATTTCACAATTCTGAAAGTTTTGATGTAATTTTGAGTTTAGATCTTACAATTCTACTTTACCTTTCACAGTTCTGAGTTTATATCAATTCGGTATATCTCTAGTAATACTAAACTTATATCTCATAATTCAGATTTTTTTCCTGCAGTTCTGAGTTACATCTTGCTATTTAGATTTTTTTTTTTTCATGTAATGTTGAGTTTACGCCATTCTACTTTCTCATAACTGAGTTTACGTTTCATAATTATGGGTTTATGTCTTGCAGTTAAGAGTTTATCTCTCACAATTCAAACTTTCAGTTTTTACCGCAATTCTGAATTTTCTTACAATTAATTTGTTACATTTACAGTATATTTTTAAAATGATAAAACATACAAAAAAACCACCCAAATGCATTCCTTCTTAGTAGATTTCCCTTACATTTTGATTGCAAATCTTCTATAGTCCTAGCTAAAGGGATTTCACCTAAAAATGACATTTTCCTCATCATTGAATCCCTCTCAAGTAAAACCTGAGTGACTATCTTCCTCCTGTGTAACTCATAAGAAGATATATTTAAAAAAAAGAAATGGCTGTTTTTGTCCATGTCATAAAAGCCAGTGAACCCCATTGGCATTCATTGAAAGCATAATGAAAAAAAAACATTTAAAAATATTTGAGTTCTACATAAAAACGTAAGTCATACAGGTGTAGAGTAAATTATCGCTTTTTGGATTTTGGGTGAAAAATTAGTTTAACTAGACGTTAAAAACTTTACAATTAACATAAAAAACACAGCAGCAACAGAAGAGATGCTACAATAATGTCTAGGAGTTGTAACCAGAAGGTGATGTAAAGGAAGATTCGTCTCAAACACTAAATCAATCGGTCTCTTCAAGTTTCCCGTGGATAGTAGCGCACCGGTCGGTTATCCTGTTAAAACAGCCATTACTCATGCTAGTCATAACTTCATAAAGACATATAATCTTCACTCAATTGATATCGTTGAAGCGTCCCTGATCGCCGAAGACCCAACGAATCAAAGCCGGAGAATAACCGATGATGACCCGAGCCGATAAATGAAGTCGAAAATTACGATAGCGCCTCGCTGAAACATCCATTTCATCAAATATTTAATACAAAATCAATTCTTCAGGACGGAGAAACCGCGTCCTCCACATTAAGTTTCACATTAATTCAACCGCTCTTCCCCTCAGAGGAAACAAGATGATAATTGAAGCCACGCTGACGGAAAGAAGAGAGAGGGAGCGTTTTTTTTCTCCTCGGTGCATGTGGCGAACACCACAGGTCAAAGTTAATATCAAACCCACAAAGCAGTAATGAAAAAAGGATTAGAGCGGGAGGAGGGGGAGACGGAGAGAGAGACAGAGCGAGAGAGAAAGTTTGCCAGGGGTGGTCTTACCGCTGATGCAAAGGCTGAGAGAGCACAGACTCTCCTCGCAGGTCTCCGGGCTCTCCGCCTCCCAATGAGACCCTCTTTCCCTTTTCCTGGGAGACATCTGTCTTACGATGTTTAAAACCCGGTTCACTCTATCCATCCTTCCCTTAGCTCTGCGTGACCGAATGTCCCACGATTCCACCCCAACGTGTCACATTAGACACGGAGAGTCTTCTGAACGAGGAGACGCTCTGGCTGCTAGGATGCTAAATTTGCCACTGTTTTCGTTTGATTTCTTTTTTTTTTTTGCAACGAGCCAAGAAACGGGAACAGAGGGGGGAAATAAATAGAAATATATCCCAGTTTGCCTCTCTCTCTCACACTGTGAAGCTTTATCCCACTGCTTCCAGAGCACAACTAGCAGTGAGTTGATCTTTTTTTAACTCCCTCCCTCTATCCAGCTTGCTCTCTCCGACTCGCTCACTCTAGCTTTCATCTTTTTCACGAGGGTCCTCTTTAATCAGCTAATAATACCTCATTAGAATTGGGAGGAATCGGGGAGGGTTAACCTTAGGATGGAGGACGGACCGAGAGCTGTGAAGTGGCCACACGGAAAGGTAGATCCACAGCTTGGAGATTTGTGTATTTTAGACTGCGTCTGTTAGCTTTGATGCCATCTATACGCGCTAACGAACAGCTGAAAGTTGAGGACGCTGCCTTTGATAAAAGACGCTAATTTTAATGACGGAGTCAATATTCAGCCGATCAGATGCCGTCTAGCGTAAGAACATCCTGCTACAGATAGCATTAGCGAGTAGCGTATTGTTGACGTTAATTAATAACATTAACGCGACTGTACGTTATGTTATTAAAACGCGAGATTCTGAGGGCATAAAACAATGACCGAAACAGCGCCATTTGATTAGCATTTCTCCAGGTTAACTAAAGAAAATCTACAAACATAGTAATCAAATTTATAAAATGATTCGCTGTGTGTTCATTAAATACATACTGTATATCTTCTTATTAAAGATACAAAAGTGATTTAGTCGAGAGCGGTGGGAGATTTCTTTCTTTTTCTCTTTTGTTGTTTGATTAACAGCAGGAATATTAGACTGCTGTCACTTTAAGAGCCATCGCGTGTTTACTTTCACTCAAACATAAATGACTGTGACTAATACCGCATGCTTATAAACAAGTGTGTGTGTCCGAGATCAATCGTTCAGCTGCTGTGTCGTAGCACGCCTGCCATCTATTATTCACAACAAGCTTTTACTGTAAAACAAAGACTCAGATTTCGACTTCTATCAAACTTTGATCTTGAAATCAAGAAAAGCATGGACAGAGATCTCAGCTCAAGCAGCACATGAACTGGTTATCTCTTTCTCTTTACTACTAGTTATAACATGAAAAAAACTTCAAAAAATATGTTGAAAGAAACAAAGAAACTACTGAAACACGTGATTTGTTTTTCTTATTCCGCGTTTTAAGCATCAAAAGATATCAACTGTAATAGTACCAAAAATATGACACATAATTGTGTTAAATGAGTAGCGTCTGCGAATTCATAAAACAACAGGTAACTAAAAAAAACAGCGCAAAATATGAGTAGTGTGTTCGAATGCGTAGTATTTGTAAAACAAAAAACGCACAAGTATGCGAAATGAGTAATATGTCCAAATTCATAATATTCATAAAGCAGTAGTACGACCTCACTTTTTGCTAAATTGTACGTATTTTACAAGTTGCCAATTAGTTTGAATTTGTACATAACCCCATCCCTAAACCTACGTCACTGGGGTTTAGACAAATCGTAAAGAATTGTACGAATTAGCGCAAATTAATCACCTTGTAAAATACGTACAAATTGGTACTGTCGTTTGTCCAAATTTGCAGAATTCATTGTATATTAGAGTATAAATGTATAGTATAGTATAGTATAGTATAAAGAATTGGTCAAATACTAACAAAACAAACTGGACATGAAATTAGTAATTTGACCGAATTTGCTGTTTTCGACAAATAGTATACAATAAAAAACACGTGCGAACCAAGAAGCTTGTTTGAATTCATAGTATTTATTATGTAGTAAAAAAACTGCACATGAAATGAGTAGTGTGTCTGAATTTGTAGCATTTATCAAATACTATACAACAAAAAAGAGGCATGTGAAATGAGCAGTTTATCTGAATTCATAAAAAAACAGTGGGCTGACGACATTGCTGTCCCCCGTTGATTGGTCAAACAGGAAGTCCTTTCCTCAAACTCATAGCGTTGGGTGTAAAATTAACGAGCCGCAAAATGGTGTTGCTAATCGCCAAGAAACGCAATGATGTTGGCAGCTGCCCTGACAAACAAATGTTTGTTGATGTTGCTCGAGAAGGCGCTAATCTCCTCGTAATTCCCTTTAAGACTTTTTGGGAAAATCATCTCTCAAGGAAATGCCACATGGAGTCTCTGCACAGCCGTTCGCTGCATCCCTCCCACACAGAAGACGAAGGAAAGGGGAGAGCAGCGAGAAGAAAGCTCTTTAAATTAAGTATTAACATCATTATGTTCTCCAGAGGCCGTGGAAACACCCACAGGACATCGCGCTAATCCGACAAAGTGGCTGCACATGTACGGGAAGAGTTCATTACCTACTTTCCTTCAAAAATAAAACATAGCAGGGAACTAAAATCAAATCGGTCAGGAAATTACATCCTATTGGGGAGTTGAAAACCAGATAGATGCTTTTAAAATGGATTACTTCTGGGTTGATTTGCCATTATCCACTTTCAGAATCATATTTCATTAGAAGTACTTGTTGATGTCTGTCTGTGGTTTTGGACTGTAATGTACTGGAGTAAGGAAGATTTTTAGACTTAACAAGTGTGCCCCGTTATTTCTGTAGGTGTCATATCATATGAAAGAATCTGAAAGAAGAAAACACACCAGATTACATATTGTAGAAGTCTGTTTTCCAAACATCTTACTTTTGCTTGGCAAACTCTGCCTTACACACAGTCGTTAAAACTTTTCAGAACTGTTAGCCGAGACTCGAGTTTTTGATAAATTATTCACAAAGAAGAATTTTTGTTGAGGAATTAACTTCATAGAGAATAACATTTCCCTCTGCACTTAATGAAGAGATGACACAGCTAGCAAATAGCATCTCTAACTGCTAGCATGAGGCGAAAGCCTCAACAAGACCGATGATGAAGTCCCACACGAACCCATGCACAGACAGCAGCGCTGGGAAGTAACCAAACAAAGTAGAAATGCTGTGTGTAATTTCTTAGCGTGACAGTACTTTGGCTCATTTCAGCGTAGCGCTAAATGCTACATGAGTAATATTATAAACACATCTTTACAAAAGAAGACTTGCGTCGATGGTTTCACTGTGTAGTGACCACGTTTTATGTCATATTTATTCCCATTTGCATGACAACGCTTCAGCTAACTACCGTGTTTAAACTACGATTGGTTTAGCGAACACATGGGTAACTCTCGGTTACCACGGTTTAACTATAGTAAGCTTGTTTTTATATTTGTCGTTGGCTTCCATTTTGTGTCTTTTTAGAGCCACAAAATACTGCTCTGATATAAATGATCAAAAGTCCACTGCCCCAATAAACAGCTGTTATTTGCTTCTGGTTTTTAGTTGAACTGCTTTAAATGACCAGCTTGTCAAGCTTCAACGATCTTCCTCAGCACCGCTATACAACTTTTTCTCATTCTAGTGTGTGTGAGTCATATGGTCAACTTCTCGGGGACTTTTTTAGAGCTTATCTGCAAGAATTCACATCCCTTGTGCTCCACAGAGAAGGGAAAAAAATATCGCACAGAGTGACACGAGGGTTGACGATGATGACATTATCATTATTTTTGAGCGAACTATCCCTTTAAATCTATTTCCTCCGTGTCCTTAGGCTAATTACTGCAGCGCTAACCCAGACATTGGCTCAGACGATGGAAACTGGGAGCGTTTTAACACGACTGCTCAGCGTGGCAGCTGAAATCGCTCTGAAAAGTGGAACACTGATTAAATGCTTGAAAATCACTTTTTAAAACTCCATTCTGCTGAGCAACTGTTTCCTTTGAGTTCACCTGTCTCGCGAAGTTCTTCCTCGGCAAGAAGGACTGATCTGGAAATCTAGGACATGAGCAGCGTGTTCATCAAATGAAACGGTTTGCACGCATGGAAAATGGGAGTTCATCGGGTTCACCGACATTGGGAAGGAAAAATGATTAAGGATAGATACAGGCACCTGAGTATTTTGCATGAAGTGAAAAAGGATGATAAAAGTGACATAATGAAGACAAAAGCCTCGTTAAAAGATAAAAATGTAATTTCTGAAACTGAAATTCTTCACCAAACTATTTCATTCTTTTTGTCACGTGGTCCAACCACTGTTAGAGCCTCATAAAAAAAATTAAATATTAAAAACACATACTTAAAAAATATGAAGTCTCTTAAAATACAAGATAATTTGACATGTTTAAGGTTATTTCTAGCTATGCAACTCCCTAAAAAACATCATTACAAATTATATATGTTAAATGAATAATTCAACAAAGAATCCTTGAGAAACGTAATAAATACGATTTGAAGACTTGCATGTATTTAAGTTGTGAGGAAAAATACTTCCAGTTAAACCAAAGGGACATTTTTAGTGTCTTTTGAATGTTTTCACAAAAAATATGGGTCAAACTATTTTTCTAATTTTTAATTTTGCTATCACAGTTATTAATAATAAGTTTATGGGCTTTATTGTACTATTTCAAAACATCAGTCCCTATTCACTTGCATTATATGGAAAAGAGCAGCACGAACATTCTTCTAAGCATCTTCTATTGTATTCCATAGAATCTGATAAATAATATGGGTTTGGAATTGAACGAAGGTGAATAAATGAAGACAGACTGCTGTCTTTTTTGACCAAATGTATTTCTAGATAAACTATTCTGTAAGGAGTTGCTCAGTGCACACAGTACACCCAGGGACAAACACAGTCAACCAATCCTTGAAAATATCATCTGATATATGTCATTTCAGTCACAAACCACCTTTAAATAGTTGCCATGTTCCTGTGGAGTTCCCATATGCTCACTAAAGTGAGGAGAGGAATGGAGTTTGCCAGTTTTCTTAAATTGTCATACTTTCAGAGTTTTAACTGGGTCAACTGTGTGCTGAGGAAAGATAATGCGGTTCCTTTTCATCCCTGACAGAGAGAGATGGAGAAGAAATGGAAGAGAGAAAGAGAGAGAGCGTCTGTATGGCTACATCTGAGCTGGGTAAAAATGGGATCAGTCAGTCAGCCCGCACACACACACACACACACACACACACACACAACTAAAACTGAACTAAAGAAGACCAGTCAAAGTGATTCCCTGTGGCATATTAGAGAAGTATGATATAGAGTGGTGGAAGTGTGTGTGTGTGTGTGTGTGTGTGTGTGTGTGTGTGTGTGTCTATGATCATCACATTCTCTCAACACTATCCCTGATTATAGTCTCATGTCACCCTCTCAACTCAGAGAAATAAAAGCTTCTCTAAAAGGCAAAACACACAAACACGTCTGTTCAGAACCCTAGTAAACCACTTCAGTGTCTGCTGTCTTCACAGGAAGGATCCAATGTAAGCTAAATAAACAACTGAATTAAAACAAAAATTAAAACAAAACTATGTTAGCGGTTATTCTCTTGCACACGTTTGGCTAGCATTTGCTTTCACAACCGATTTCAGAAGAATCTAATGTTAGCTTGCTGTGAAACCACTGAATAAGTCATTCTCATCCACACGTAAATAGCACTCTTATCACAACCAGATGATCAGCCGTTAGGTTTAACCCTATTTTTTAATATTCCCCGTGGAATCTCATGTTAGCGTGTGGCTAACACTCACACCTGATTCAGTAGTCTGACTTTAGCATGTTATTAAGCTAACAGCCCAATAGTCCACCATTAAGCAATGTTAAAAGGATAGTTCACCTAAAAAATGTAAATACTGTCATTAATTCAACCTTAAAAACCTCAAAAGTTCCATGAAAAATGTCTTAATTTGTTTCCTGAAGATGAATAAACGGTCTTAGGTACTCTCATTGTTCTGCACACATCAGTGCAGCTCAATCATTTCTTCAGGTGCTAAGCTACAAGCTCAGTACTGCACTGTTTTTAGTCATTTTCATGTGCTTTTCAACCAACTCACAATTACATTAGAATCTAATGCTAGTATATGCTAATAGCTGAATATGCAACTGAGCACCAAAAAAAATATATTGTATGAAATAATACATTTTTAATTGCATCATATTTGTCTTATTCATACCCTTCAATCCGTCCATCATATTGGACTGTTAGTGAACTTGTCGCAGTGCATTCTGGGATTGCCTTTTTCCACAAAGAATGCATGCAATTATGCCTTTGATTTTATGTAAAATCTGGCAATATAAGTGGGCTCTTTGTTGTTTGGAACAGCCTTTGTGATGGAGAACACTACGCCCATGGTGCCCACAGTGTTGTCTAGGTGTGAGTTTTTTCCACCGTGAACTTCTTCCATCAAGACTCACTTAAGAATTCCACATCAGCTTGTAACTTGTAATAAAAAGTACAGCTTGTGGTATATTTGTCTTTCTCAGAGTTTCCTAATCTTTGTGTAAACCTGACATTGATTTTGGCGCAGAATCAACACTGATACGGAGGCTCCGTTCCAAACCAATTTCAAGGCATGATGGACGCGCTCAAGGCTCAGAGGCTTTCCGGAGGACAGGTAATGCTATTGTTCAAAGCAGGTTCTGTTTGATTAAGGCTTAAAGATAGACAGATATACCTGTCGCCGTGCTTTAGTAACTACTCCCAGTCAATATTAACATACTTAAAAGTTTCAGTTTATAGGAAAAGTATATTGGCTGTCGCTAATTTATTAGCTTAGCAACGTGCTAACTCAAACTCTGGGATGCCAAGTGTGCAAAAGAGCTAGCCTCAAGTTCATTTCTAAAACTGCTCTAATAAAAAGCTTCACGTGTGTGTTGAGGATGTTTAAGCGCCCTCTCCGAGTGGAGATGTTTCCGGTCTCTGCATTTCGGACGAAAGCAACATCATTAATCAGACAATAATGCTCACAGGGTTTTATCTGTGGAAATAAATTCATGGAAATAAAATGCTACATAAAATTGCCACAGTGCTTCTATGCAATTCAAATGAAAGTTAATTTTTAATATCAAGTGTGTTTCTTGTTGCCACCAGCTCTGTAAACTTGCTGACTTGTTATTCATTGCTGAAGTCGCACTAATCCACTAGAAGTCATTCACCATGGCAAAGAGCATTTTCACATATGCTTCATTTCTTGGCTTCCTGCACGGCACAGCAGGAATTAGGGCAAAGTTCCCGTGAGGATCCTCTGCAGTGTCTACTTCCTTTATAACCTGATGTTAAAAGCCGTTTATATGACTAGCTAGCGTACTAAATCAAAATTAATCATCAGGGCTCCCAATGAAGCGCTTTTAATATGAGCGCTGCGTCCAGCTTTGACCTCTCTGATACATGCTCGCATAATGTCGCATAAGGGCAATCTAACGAGGCTGCTGGGTAGCAAGGAAGCAGGAAGCATGCATAATAAACTATTAAAGAGCGTATCGAATAAACAGAGATGAATGTTCAATCAGAAAGTCTGCTGACCGCACACAGAGTGAAAAGTGGAATCGCTTGCATTGTGTTAAAGGGTTAGTAGACCCCAAAATCAAAAGATTGTCATGAATTACTCGTGAGCCTCGTGTCGTTCCAAACCCGTAAGAACTTTGTTCATCAATATCCTTGAGAAAGCTATCTGACCCATAGACAGCAACACATCCAGAAACGTAGTAAATACATCGGTAAAACAGTCCATGCTACGAGAATATATTTTCTTGTGCAGAGTAAACAAATGAACATCATTTAATGCCATTCTTGTCCCCTGACTTGTGTCTGCCGCCATTTTGGACAGAGGTGGAAAATCCAGGGGACAAAGAGTAAAAGTGTTTTTCTTCCAGCCTTGCTGATTTCACCAGAGGAACCACGGCATTGATTTCAAGACAGAAAACAAGTCTCAAGACAACCCCAAGTCCTCAAAGAGTTACCGTTAATGAGATAATTAAGTGACTAATTAAATGATGATTGTGTATTAGCGATGAACACCTGCTGTTGATCAGATGGAGATGTTTTATTGGTTAACACCGTCATGGAGGTCAGTGTTTGCTTTATCTGGGCTCTTGACCCTTGACCTCTCTCCGTGCTGTTGAGAAGAAGAGAGATCAGTTGCTGTCACTTCATTCTTTATTTAATTTGTGTTCTGGAGATGAACGGAGGACTTGTGGTAATTAAAGACTCAATGTTCATTTTAGGTTGAACTGATCCTTTAAGGTACAGTTAGCAGATTTCAGACGCAAACAGGTTCATTTTCTGTTGTCCACTGCAGTCAAACACAAGCTTTCCAAGCTCATGTGCATGTTTACAGCTTCTGTCCTCATGAGAAATTACACTTTGCATGGATTCTTTCAGAAATGACTGGATTTAAAAGATAAAAATAAAAATGCAAAGCAACAGAAAATGTGACAGAAACACACTCTAAACAGACTCTATGTATTTTTGTGCATCCAGACTGAGGGCACAAGAAACATTCGGTTTCATTGCTATCGTCGGCACGCTTTATTGTAAGATCTTTTTTCTCAGTGGTCAGAACAAAAGTGGCAGACTCGTTACTTACTTGTTTAAGTTGCATTTTAGTGGTGAAAATTTTACTGGCAGCCTAGAATAGCATTAGATTCATCCACACTGAGAAGTCGTGCAGGACCCACACAAAGACCATAATTCCTCAAATAACCACAATTAAACAACGGAGAGGCAAAACTTACCTTAAATGAAAATAAACTTATTTTAGTAGTTAATGTAGCTATATAAAGTGTCACAGACAGTTCAATTTAAGAGATAAAGATAGTATAAAACAAGGTTTGGCGTGTACAAATAGCCTTTAATTTGCGCTCCGGTGCTTGAAGCCTGTTTTCGTCCCTTCATTGTGCGAGTTGTTTATTATGCTATTAAATCTGTGCCTCTGCATAATGTCAAGCCACACTTGCTTCTGCATATTCCATTTATATGTAAATACTGACCTCTGATTAAAGCAGGCAAGTTACATTTCCATACGGATCTTCAGTGTCACAGCGCTGATTAAAAATAATATGCACTACTTTACAGGTATTCCCTTCCTGTTTCACCAAAATACGCATGTTGAGCAGCCAAGAAAGGGCTCCGATTACAATAAATATGACCGTAAAGCTGGTTAGGCGTTTCTGAAAACATGTAAGGTCACCTGTCGAGTGGCTGGTCATGCAAAAATATCACTGCTGTTTTTCTTACAGAGAAAGCAGCTGAACACACCTCTGGATTTAACTCAGCTCATCTTATTTCAAAATGGATTTCAAAATGTTGATGCCATGGAGCCTCGGATATGATGATCCCTCGCAAGGGACTGCCTTCCTAAATATAAAGCAGCAGTGTTTTCCTGACTTGTTTTCACTGAGGTGAAACGTCGGCCACATACTACATTTGGGAAGACCGACGTTTCTGTCATTCTACCACATTTTACAACTGAACTGACTCCTAAAATAATCCATGCAGTGTGTACACTAGCAGTAAATGATGTATTTAATCTCGTATCGGAGTTCTCTCTTCTTTATGCACAGAGCTAGAAATTAGAGTCAATGAGGCATGTTTATGTGTGGATGAGAATGACTTATTCAATGGAAACGGTGACATTTTTAGTCTCACTAGTGCTGCCACAAAGTTTCTTTTGGGAATAAGCTACATACCAAAACATGCCCACTTTATTAACTCCATGAGCCGGATTGTTTTATGAGCCCAAAGACGTTTAAAGGGATAGTTCACCCAAAAATGAAAATTAGCCCATGATTTACTCACCCTCAAACCATTCTAGTTGTATAGCTCCTAAATCATTTCTAGATAAAACAACATCTTATAAATGATAGAATATGGATACTTTTTCTTACACAAATGCACTGATTCACTTCAGGAGGCCTTTATAAATCCTCTGGACTCATGCGTCTTAAATCTTAACCAACATAAATAAACACATAAATAAATAATGTAGCTCTGATTGTATTTGTTTGAAAGAAAAAAGTCATATACACCTAGTATGGCTTGAGAGTGAGCAAATCATTTTTGTGGGAACTATCCCTTTAATAAGACTCACTTAGAATATGTGGACATGGCAACCCTTTGGAAGCAACTTTCCAGATATAAACACAAGAAATAATGTCTCCGTCTACGGTGGTTTAGTTAAAATCACTAAAATTAACGAGCATTTGGTTCCTGTAATATTACGTCAATTAATGAAAGCAGATATGACTAAACTGTGAAACATTTACAACGTCGACGTCAAACATCGCACTTTCAGGAACCAGTTTTTTGCCGTACACGCATGTAAAGATAGTTTAGTCTCACGGTAAGTCATACATTTTTAACGAGGTTGCTCATTTGTATTAATTAGCACAAGCTCACTGTTTTCCGGTGAAGTTCTTAGCGAATGGAGAAAGTAAAAGAAAGAAGTGCACATTAGTCTGAATCATCTCATTAAAAATACAGGAGTCACACTTGTGTGGTGCAACACAGAAATATTTTTAAATAAATGTCTTTTTTTTCCACATACATTTCAGAATAAATATATAAAGCACTGGGTGGTGAAATCCAAATCATGGCTTTTAGAAGCAGCAGAAGATTCAGGCCGGTCTGTCAGCGTACACTTGAAAGTTTGTTGGGTTTCTGAGCGAGAGGAGATGTTGTTTGAAGTCTGTTGTGAATCATTCATATGGTTTATTACACTTAGTATGTATAAACTCTCTCTTCCCACGTCAGAACTCAGAAAACAGAAAACAACACTTTTTTTTTCAAAAGTCAGGGAAAAAATACAAAAAAAGGATAAGGCAACTTTTCTACATTCACGTTACTGGCTAAGAATCAGCCCCAGTCCTCCACGAGGACAGATACTATAATACCTCTGGATTAATAATTGATCCACACAGACGAGGAAGCTTTCATTCGCTGTTCCTCCTGGGAAGGATGTCAAAGAATTATACGACTGCTTCACGTCTAATGTCTGGATCATTGATGACTCGTGTCCACGTGAATGATATATCGGCTAAACCCAAAATGACTCGCATCCTTATAGATATATATATATATACACTGTCTACACAAATACAGATGAAGGTGTGAACAAGATAATGAGGTAATTACATGATTATGAAAGGAATTAAAGGCCAGTATTACCTCTACATCGAAGGCTTTGACTTAATAATGAATGCATCAGCTTGATGAAAAACCCAACACGCCAAGTATTTAATACGTACTCTTCATAGAACAGTTTTCTTTCATATAGATCTATTCTATACTCTATTCTCTCTCTCTCTCTCTCTCTCTCTATATATATATATATATGTATGTGTGTGCGAGTGTGTGTGTGAGTGTGTGTGTGTGTATGAGTGTGTGTGTGTGTGTCTGTGTGTGTGTGTGTGAGTGTGTGTGTGTGAGTGTGTGTGTGTGTGTGTCTGTGTGTGTGTGTGTGAGTGTGTGTGTGTGTGTGTGTGTGTGTGTGTGTGTGTGTGTGTGTGTGTGTGTGTGTGTGTGTGTGTGTGTGTGTGTGTGTGTGTGTGTGTGTGTGTGTGTGTGTGTGTGTGTGTGTGTGTGTGTGTGTGTGTGTGTGTGTGTGTGTGTGTGTGTGTGTGTGTGTGTGTGTGTGTGTGTGTGTGTGTGTGTGTGTGTGTGTGTGTGTGTGTGTGTGTGTGTGTGTGTGTGTGTGTGTGTGTGTGTGTGTGTGTGTGTGTGTGTGTGTGTGTGTGTGTGTGTGTGTGTGTGTGTGTGTGTGTGTGTGTGTGTGTGTGTGTGTGTGTGTGTGTGTGTGTGTGTGTGTGTGTGTGTGTGTGTGTGTGTGTGTGTGTGTAGTCATTAAGAGTCAGACATATGAGAATGAAAGGCATAATTATTACATGAAATGTTACCCTTTTGAAAACATTATGAGTTTAAAAGTCATACTTAAGCAACCATTTCTGTTTTATCTTATAATTGTACATTTTTCACGCTTTATGACTCAATATAATATTTACTTTGAGATCATTTTAATTGCAAATGAATTATATAATCCACATCGCTGTCACAATTTTGACTTCATGTCATATCACTGAAACTTTTTAACTCATTTGGTTGTTTATGTCACAGGTTTTTGGGTTTTATTCTAATAAATAAACCTGTTTGACTTTTAAGGAGAAGCTCTTTTCCTTTATTACAGCTTGCAAGCTCCACCCACTTGATTTTTTAATTCATAAATGTAATATTTTAGTGCCTTCATTCAATAAAAAATGTAAAATAAGTATCTCTTATAAATATAATTTGTTAAATATTTTTTTCTACAACGTCAGTAAAACTGAAAGCATTTTTACCTGCAACATTTAAAAAACACATCTTTCATAGTGATCTAAAGGTGATTCGATCTCAGCGTCTGTTTAATATATGATGCAGGTCTTATTAAGAGTTGTCCCGGTTCTTTAAGCTAGACCAGAAGAAAGAGTTTTAAGAGCGTAAGAAACGGCGTCCATTAGCATCCCGTTCCCGCTATGTGTCTCTCTCATCCTACAGCGAGCGACCGAGAGCACACTTTGATTCTTTGATCTTCCTCAGAAAGGGCCGCTCATCTTCGGCCGTGTCCTCGCTGTGGAGACGACTCGGGACACTTGAAAGTGAAGAGGGAATCAGAGAAGCGTGACGTTTCTGCGGCGGAGGGACTATCTAGAAATACAAGTACTGCTGATCTCACAGCTTCACAGCGTTTCCTGTTTAGTGTTGATTAGGAAAATACATTATATATATATATATATCATCTTCTTTTTCATCCAGAGTGAGTGGCTTATATTAGAAGTGAATAGGGTTATTTTTTTATTTAAAGGCAGAAATGTCAAAATGATCAACTTATTTTGGCACTTAGATTCATTCTAAATGCTATGCATTCATTATACTGTAAGTATATACTTATATATAACTTTTTTATGTTGTGAACTTTATTTT
>NC_056720.1:16359499-16361999 GCF_018831695.1 Puntigrus tetrazona | reverse complement strand
TTATCTATATTATATGGAACAAAGAAAAAGAAAAAAGAAGTGTTTATTTTTTTATTGTGCCAGTGTAATTTCACGTTATATTTATTTAATTTATATTTTTAACTCTTTCTTTGTAAATGAAACGTTTTTACAGATATTTCTAAACTAAGCTAAAAGTGAATCAGTATTCAAACATCTCTCTCCACAAGGTCCATAAAAATCCAAACACTTATATAATGACATGCTATCTGTCGTTTGAATAAAAATACATCTGACATTAACGAAACATAGATATTAATATTTATAGAAGAGTATTTTCTGGTCACTTGATTGCTAATACACACATTAAATGGTCAAAAGCACATCAAATAAACATTATGATTATTGTATCGTCATGTAGCCCAGAATATGTGCGAGGCGATGTATATTACAGTAATCCGCTGTAATGCTTTTAAAGCGTCACAGATTGCTAAAACAGTTCAAGCAGGTCGACTTTAAGCTGTAATTTTAGCACCATTAGCGGCAGCAAACAAAACGGCAAAACTGTCAGGTGACCCGTGAGATGCCTCTCCTGTAAGAGCCAGCATGCTGAATCCAGCAGAAAACCCCGCTTCCGCTCGTGCTAAATGAGTCCCGCTAAAGCAGCAGCCTCCTACGAGGTATTGTTGAGATATTTCCGAGTCTAATCCTGAAGGCAGAATCCATTACGCTTGGTGGGGAGCTGTGATAAGAGCCCGCCACCTCAAAGACACGAGGCAGAATACGGCAATAGAAGCCTGGCTGCAGGGTTAAGGGTATTAGCGGCCCTACAAAAGCAACATTTCACGTTCAAATACAAGCACTTTTCGGTCCTGAGAGAGCTAGGTGGGTTCCTGCAAGAAAAGATGTGACCGCTGTGACCTTTCAAACGGATTTGAGCGGCGTTCGCACACGTTAGATGAAATAAATCATTGCCTCTCGGCACAAACACTCTCGTTAAACGTGTACATAAAACAGGGAAGCACACTCATCTTTCATGTGCTAGCGCTAGCATAGCATAAAAATGCTCATTGTTACTGGAGTAGCTAGCTTTCTATTCTTGTAACCTATCAACGTTTAAAGTCGCCTCGTGAAATTAAAAAAAGTTTGTGACTGTTAGATCATTAGCTTTGAGGCTACATGCTAGTGTTATGCTAAACGTTGACAAAACGCTTATACTTTTAAGAAATAAATGTCTCATACCGCGATTGTTCATAGCAATTATTAATCATTATAAAGATTCAATAGCTGTGCTAATTATAACACTTCAGACTGACTAGCAATAACACAAGCTAAATGCTAACTAGCTGTTTTGAGCTGTTCTAAGAAATACATCAGAAATAAAACAAATATCGTCCTTATCTAAAGTCACACTTGTTGAGACGTTCTCGTTCAGAGATATGCATTATACAGAGGTTCATTATGCTAACGACACATAGCTAAATCTGGCTAAAGTTTAGCTCACGATATCCTAAATCAAATGATGATTAAAAAAAGCCTAAAATGTCCCACTTCCGGCTAACTTCCAGCTCTACTGCACTACACTGAATTATAGCATGCTGCATGATTTGACCTAAATGATCCTTTTGAACAATATACAAAGAAGAGCTGCAATGAAACAAGCGTTGTTATTAGCTAAACCTTTAAAAGTCTGAAGTGAAATAAAGTTGAAATTGAATGCAAGTGAAAAAATGAGGTGAAATGTGTAAAGTGTCTCTAAACAGTTCATTTTTCCAGACACCTCCAGTGATTGGTTGACTTCATTTAAAGCAGTGTTTGTGAGCTTCTGTCGCTACAAAAGCGGCACCTAGCGGCCGAGAAGGAATTAGCATTTTCATTCAGACCGATGGAAATCAGGCCAGCAGGTGGGCGGCGGTATGCTAGTGTCAAAGGACTTTCAGATTTAACACTTTACAGGATGTTTTCCTTCACTTAGAGCACGAAAGATCATTTAAAGAAATCCATAATAGGGGCACTTTACTAAACAAACTAACTTAAGAATCGATGCATTTGCAGCTAGCTGAAGTAAAAGAAGTCATGAAGCCGTGGTAATATACACGGCCGTGCTGCTGCTAATGCGTGCTAATGAAACCAAATACTGCTTCTGCACATATATCATATAAAATAACCCCCATTTATAACATGGATGAAAGCAGCCCAGAGCAGATGTAGACAGGTGGAGCTGGGGAAGGAGGAGGCTACAGCAAACACGGACCTGAAGAGCTGCACGTGAATACTAATTATCTCTGATCACTCCCCCTGTGTGTGTGTGTGTGTGTGTGTGTGTGTGTGTGTGTGTGTGTGTGTGTGTGTGTGTGTGTGTGTGTGTGTGTGTGTGTCTGTGTGTGTGTGTGTGTGTGTGTGTGTGTGTGTGTGTGTGTGTGTGTGTGTGTGTGTGTGTGTGTGTGTGTGTGTGTGTGTGTGTGTATAGAGATAACGCTAGAGCAGCAGTGAATGAAGCAGCAGCTGGAGGCTGGATCTGTCAGGCAGAAACGCTCCAGTG
>NC_056720.1:16334499-16351999 GCF_018831695.1 Puntigrus tetrazona | reverse complement strand
TCCTTGCTGGAATCTGACTAGCGCTTGCACATTGTGTTCATTTGGGCAAACAAAACCCTCTGTAAGCAGGCTAAAAACTCTCCCTAAATGCTCTCGCATCCTTCACAAAAGTAGAAAGCCTAGCGGTGCATTTCAGCTAAGCTAAGAAAGCTACGTCGCCAGAAAGATGCTTTTGCTGCAGTTTCCGTGGCCTCCTGCCAGTTTCACAGCACAGTGAATGCCGTCTCAACACAAGCTTTCATCTTGGATTATATTCTTCATCTGGGCGAGTGGAGAGTCTGCTTCTCGTGCCCTAGAGCTCTCTTTAGCGTCCGCCCACCCTCTCGCTCCCGCTTCATCACACCGATCGTTCAGATTCCTCATGTGGAGAGCGTGAGAGCTCACACGAGACAGAGCTGCCAGCTCGAGTCAAAGGTCGAGAGGGAAAAGATCCTTTCGCATGGAGGCTTCGCAGCGATCACGAACGCTTAAAATCAGGAGTGCTCTGGAAACACACCTGCTCGCTCTCGAAATCACTCACAGATCCGACTCTGACTAGTAACACAAGAGTACAGCCGTGTTACTGGGTGTTTCTGATGGCGATACCGTGGTACGTTTGGCCGGTATGCACTATGGTACGACCACAGCTGTGTGGGAAATGAACCATAGTAGAATAACGGTATTCCCGGGAGAGCCAAGGTAAACACCATAGCATTAGCATCATACTCATTGTACTCCAAAGGAGGGAGGTGTTTCACATCTACCACGGTTTAAAAAATACCAAGGTATTACAATTATTTTTGGTACCGTGGTAATACTGTGGGGATATCTGCATGCTGTACAGTGCTGTTTTCTTCCATTGTAATATTTTGAAAGCTTTTTTCAACACAGTACCATGGTAATACCGTGGTGGATTTAGAACAATATCATCACTAACAGTAAAGTACAGCCCTGATGTTTTTAGGCATCGCACTATGCTTTAAACACTACTATTTAGGGAATGTACCATGGTAAAATCATGGTGACTTTGGAAGTTTATTGTCCTATGGTAGATGGATGCAGATGGATGTCGTCCAGTGGAGTTTTTCTACACATCTACCATGGTAGTACCATGTCAGTAATTTCAAGTCTCTTGAAATAAAATATAAATACCATTGTTTATCATTGTCTGTCTTTGTTTTGGTTTGTGAAGCCCGCCCACTGCCAGTTTACCCAATAGTTTCATTTCCTTGACGGACGCTTGTTCCTGTTGGTGTCCCCAATCTGGCAACCAGCGTGTGCGTCAAGTCTGAGGAGGACTGCAATACCCAGCTCAACCACTAGGTTCAGTTCAATCCTTCATTCAGTCATGTGGAATCTTACCAGTCGAGACTTTTACAATATATACCATAATGGTACTTGGATATTTCTTAGATATGTTGCTATGGTAATACTATGTTTTTGGACAGTTAATTTTTGGACACTGCACCACCGTACTACTAAAACCACATTATTTTGGAAACGTAAAATAGTATATCTTATATACCATTTCAATATATATTAAAGTATTCTTTTAAAGCACCATCTATCATGTTTTTATCATAGGCATCCCTACATGTACACTGCTGATACCATGTTTTATCATGTTTTGGACACGTACCGTGGTGATACTTGGACACTGTGGTGTTTTTGGACATCTGACCTATTTTAAGGCATTGCTAAAAGTATATACCACAGTTATCTGAATTTATTCTATTGAGATTTTCAATTTTAATTTTCATATTGAATAAAAGTTAGCCGAAACATCTAAACAACATACAATAAAACATGTCTTTGAGGGTCAGGTGTAAGCCTTTGACTGTATGAAAGCTGAAGGTTTGTGCTGAAGAGATGAGAATAGGTTGGATGTTCTTTTAAATGATACGCAGAGCTCAAACTCGAAGCGACAGGCCCCTGCAGCCAGAATGACAGAACGAGTCGTGGTTCCCCTTCTTGATCTTGTGTCTTGGAGCCACGAAGCAAGTCATCTAGAAAGGCAGAATTACTCTGAATAATGGCCATTATGTGGGAAGTAAACAGCAAAAAGGCACAATAATGAGTGCTACAGACTTCTGTGCTGAGAGCCGAGGTTAACGTCTATTTTAATCGCATTCACTGAAATATGCCTCTTAAAGACCCGATTAAATCAAAGTTTTGTGGTTTCCGGATTTCTGCATTCTAGTGTAGACCTAAGAGTGGAAAGCAGCTTCTGGAAAAATTATGGACACTGGCTTATCTTACGTTTCACATTCGATTCAGGTAAACAGAATTGCAAATCAGTTTATTAAAAAGGCTGTTTAGGCTAACAGACAACGCTGACAATAACAGGCTCCATAAAACATCTGCTAACAGATCACAGAAACACACTAAGGCCAAATGATTTCAATAAATTTGTAGAATTACCCATAATACTGACAAGCTTTATCCTTAGCAAACCAAAACAGCTACTGCTAACCGCTTAATGGCCATCTGCTTTATTTTTCAGAATAAGCCAATACACACAGTCGCCAAAGCTCTCAAATAAACGGATTTCACAAGTGGAGACAAACACGAAGGTGACAACGTTTCAACAAGCTTGATCAGTGGCTGCTGTGATCACAGTAACTAGAAAGCTGTGCGGCTAACGGCTAATAAAACACAGCTGATATAGGCTAATACAATCATTACACTTTTTACTTGAGATGTCCGCATTAAAAGAAATTCACTAAAGTGATTGTTTTTTTCAACGAAAGCACATTAAATGTAAGTGAAGTGTCTACTTTTAAGGTTTCAAATAAGTTTTTTGAGAATTAAAAGTCAAAATTTGCTTGAAATGATGTTGCATTGTCATTCAGTGTAACACAAAGTGTATCTAATGATTCAAACAACATGCTTATTCTGACATATTAAAATACATCAAAGAATGAGGAAGCATATTAAATTAAATTAAATTCCGAGTAATAAATGTTGCTGACGATTTAAAGCAGTATTACACTTTCTGATAGGTCTGACTCAAAATGACACCATGACATCATTATCAGCTTTGCACTGATTGGTTCCCTCCTGTATCGGTAGCCAATGAGCTCGCTGCTCAACATCTAAACTCTGGGGTAGTGTTTGCTGTAGCAGCAGCGCTTCAGAAAGCCTCCACCTCCCCCAGCTCCACCTGTACAGATCTGTGTGCTGCGGGGGTTATTCGTATAGGATTCTTTCATGCATGTTGTGGACTACCTCTGCCACAGAAACAATCTATACCACCAAGACCCAGCGCTTTAACACTGCCACGTACGTTACCATGCCGATGCCTTCGAGTGTTGTCATGACAGAAATATATTTAGACATGTATGTTGGTGCCTACAGTAATGGAAACAAGGCAGAGCTAAAACACTTTTATCAAATGCACAAGCAGCGGCACGTTAGAATCTCAAAGTTAGGGAATATTTTAATCTACAAAACACTGCCTCATAATAAAAACACACAAATAAATAAGGCAAAAATATAAAAACACTGGCTTCAACTCCTTGACATCAACAGATGCACATATTATGGATAGCAGACGGGGCCAAAAGTCATTAAATGAAATGAGTTGTTTTGACCTTGTTTTGACCTGTCAACACCCAGCAACCAATCAAATGTTAATATAGCTTGAGATTATATAGACGTGCACAGTGTGTATAGTCTACCTTTGCGTGGCATATTCAAATATAGTCTCAAAATGACCCATAAATGCGTTAATGTTTTGCCGATCATTATTGCATATGAAACTTAGAAGGGTTCAGTTTGAGCAGATGATTTTATCATCACTGTCACTGGAGAGTAATTCTGCATTCATTCAGCATCTGCCTCATATTCAACCATAATCTCAAAACTATCATCACGAACGATCAGAAATGAACACTAGAGGCAGAAAACTCTGACACCTTTTATTCCTATTCACACAAATATACAGAGTTTAATTAATAAAGCATACATTTTGCACAATTAAAAAATACGTTGTCACAATATTATTACGCTGGGATATTTCTTGACCTCTTATTGACAAAAATACACACTTAGGACGGGTTAGGGGTGAGTAAACTGTGGGGTAATTTGAGTTCTTAGGTGAATTATTCCTTAAAGATGGCCAAATTGTGCAGCTCTCCACATATAAAAAGAAAAGCATTGAGAACTGATGTGTGAATGTGGCCCTGTCCAGCTTCCGTCCACAGTCTATGAACCAGTACTAGCCTCCATGATGTAAACCTTGATATCAACAGATGTACATACAGTGCACAAAGTCAATCTAATACTGATAAAGATGTACACCAGTTTCATATATTTTTGTGGTTTAAATGCATGTCTTTTTACGTAAGCTATGTAAATGACAATACAAAGAACACAAAGACTGTCTGGCACCGTAGCGCTGGAAACAGTCCGGTCTGTCCTCCTTGAGTCTCCTGTGGTTAACACTAATTACATGCTTGTCTTCCTGATACAGTGTGTACATTTATAGTGTCCTCTTTATCCTCGTCCTTTACTTAAACCCTCAGAAATGCCATGGCAACCCCTCTGTAAACAATAGCTTTCAACTTTATTAATTATTATAAGAAAATTAAAATAGTGCTGTAGAGCTTGGGTTGAGATGAAAATAACAAGACTATGGACAGTAGCTGAAGGTTTTAAATTTAAAAATGTAAAAGCTAAAATTTACACAACACTCCAATAAGTATAATGAAATATTCAGTAACTTATACTTTAGACACAATGAAGTGAAACAAAAATGCAGTAGTGTAAACATGTGCGTCAAAGGTTTTTAACGAACGATTGAACACATTTGTCGCCATCTACTGGTGTAACGTCTTAACTTCTAATAAATTAACTGTTTCTTACAACACAAGAATGAATGCCTGTTTTCAGCTGTGCAGCATAACAGAGAGTGAGTCTAAAGCTAAAATTGAGTGAAGTTTTCCAAAAACGTTGAGTTTGTTGGTAATAACTTACCTTTGTAAGTACACACTCAGAGATAAAGACAGTGGCAGAGAGTTAGAGGAGATAGCCTGCCCATGAATCTAGTTTTGTAGACATTTATTGTCTGAGCCTGACATTGGTTTTGGTTATTGCAGACACCCGGCCAGTTATTTCATTTATCTCCACAGATAAACGACGTATGGGCTGTAGGACGTGTCACGCTTCACTATCTGTGTCGGCTATCACACACTTTCTAGTAATTAAAGATTGTGGATGTGATTTCTTTTTACAGGTTCAGTGGGGTTTTTAAAGAAAAAGACTGTGTCGTAAACTTTTATAATTAACTTAGAACTTGTGATAAATGCGATAAAGTAAAAATAGATATTTGAGGATGTCTTGTAAACACCGACTAAAGCTTTTTTAGAAAGCATCAGTAATATAAGTCTACAGAAATACGCCTCCAGTGGCCCAGTGTACAGGACTGATAAAATGTGCCTCTACAGCTTAAACTTTCACTTTGGTTTCCTGCATTTCCCTCCGAAAAACAATATAATAAACACCATCACTAAATCTGTAATGGTTTTACTGGTTATAATGGGAATATAACTGGTAAATGGTCACCTTCTATTGGTGCATTGTATCAATATCAATATATCCTAATGGAATATGTCCCTAAACACACTTGTAATGCTTGTAATGGTATTATAGTGACACACTGTCCGTCTCTAAACAGCTTAGAATTTTTTGTGATGGTTCTATTAGTTTTTTTCTTTCAGCAGGTTTATAACACCTGCTTAGATTGATAATACCTGAAGTGTGCTAGCTGTTAGCATTGTCATTCATCTCAAAGGCAGAAAGATATGAATTAACTCAATATTACAGGTTTATAAAATGCTAGCTTATTAATGCTGTGTTAGCTAACCACTTTGTTTTGTTGTATTGCATTAATTTTGCAAAGTCTTTAGCCCCGTTCACACCAAGATCGATAACTATAAAGATAACGATAGTAGCAAAAGATATCGTCTGTTCATGCTTTCAATTCTCAAGCTCGTGAGAACCGGATGGATTCTGATTGGCTGTCAGTGTTTGTATTCTTCATCAGCTGAAAAAAATCGTTCTGGAAGTGATCAGAACGATATCTTTTCTCTGTGACTTCATATTGAGAACGGTTTTTACAACTATATATGTATATATTGCCATCTTCATAACTATCGTGCTTGGTGTGAACGGTCTTTATACAGATATAGATTTAACAGCCGTTCCAGATTGACGGACAACCTACATACTGTATAGAAACATGTCCGCTAATGAGGCATCTATGTTTGTATATCTATATCTGCATAGCTGCTAATGCGGCTAAGCTAATCTCAACTCTCTGATTGCGTTTTCCTTCATGGCTCTGACCACATACAGCAATGAATCTCCCACTGAGCTAATAACGATATTATTTGTGTTCACAAAAAGGCATTTAACCGCAAATCACAGAGAGAATACGGGCAACAAATTGTCAGCGAGAAGGTTTTAAAGGTTCAACGTCTGCAGAAAGAGCACCGCCGCTGAAAACTACATCTCTAAGTGATGAACGTGTAGATGAGCTCCACACGACGTCAAATCCTGTCACAAAACACACGACAAGAAATAAACATTCATCACGGATTGAAAACCAAGCTGTATTTATCTGCTTGGGTGACTCATCAAATCACATTACCCACGATTCCAACGAGCGACCTAGATGAAGATCAGCTGTCAGCACAGTGTGTTTAGAGGCTGGGGTCATATATACATACACATCCAGCCCTTCCCATGATGCTCTGAAGGAGAAGTATGAACATATGAGAGAAGGAAGTGACATTATATTTGTTTGACGATCCGAGCTGTTACACGCTTCACAAGCACACAAGCCTGTGGGACAATCTGGCAAAATGTCGCGCTCAGGAAAAACCAGCCAAGCAAATTAATTAAACACTTCAACACATGCTGAAACAAACCCACGATTAGGACGAATCTGGCCAGCATCGATGTGAATATGGTAATTGTGGAAAGAAACAGAGAGAAAAAAGGTCAGGTTATTCTATTTACGTGAAAAAAAATGTGCTGTAATTATCATTTAGGATCTAAAATTGAAAGCTTAAAAATTTAAATTCATGAAGATCATTCTAACCTGAATTTAATTCATCCAGCTCTTAACTACTGGGACTGGGGGACTGATTCAGTGAGTTGAATCTGCAAGAGCCAGATTCATTGGTGAACTGTGTATAATGATCAAGTATTTGGTTGAGTTTCTCTTCTTTCACGCAACGTTTTTCTATAGCTTTAAAAGACTTGGAATATACTCAAAAACAAGACTGGCTGATTCGTTCAGTTCTGAAAAACCCACAAACTGATTCACTAAAAAAATACAGATTAAAAAATGATTGGGTTGAGATTTTCTGTGAATAATATCCTTAATTTTACCTTTTTCTTTTTGTAAAGTTTTTGTATTGCTTCAAAAGACTTATATATAAATTAATAAATATAAATAAAAAAAAGATTCATTAATGAATCATTCACCTTTGTGAACGGCATGAACTGATTCACAGAAAAATGCTGATGCAAAAATGTATTTATGTAAATATTTAAGATGTTCTTTCAATAATGACATTAATGTTGGTCTGTTCTTTTACACAAAGTTTTAAAAGCCTTTATTAATGAATCATTCAAATTAGTGATTCAGACTGAAAAAATGATTCAGTCAACATTTTTACCTTAGCATTTTTTACATACACCATTGACTTATAATACAAAGTTGTCTTTGATGCCTCTCTTTTGATTATATTCTTAATAACAAGATATGTTGCTTAATTATTCAGTTTTGCATACTGCATAAACAGATTCGCTGAAATATACAGATTAAAAAAAATTATTTGTTCAATAATAACATTACTTTTTGTCTCTTTTTTTCACAAAACGTTTTAAAAAAAAATCGCTTCAAAAGACTATAGCACAATCATATGGAATACTTTTATTTTGGGGATTGAAATACTTAGTCCTTAGTGCTAAAAATGATTTTGAATATCCTTGCAAAATTAAATGCTTGAATGACATGAAGTTAATGAAGCGACCTGGTAGAGCTAAATAAGTAAATAAATATATTAGTTCTGTTAAAAGATTAACTGTGATTTAAAAAATTACAAAAATATGGTTTTTGTTCACATAATATATGTATATTGTACATATTTATAAAGTACATGTAAATACACACACGTATGTTTCTATTTCAGAAAAATGTTTAGATACATTTCTAATATAAATTACACAAAATAAAAAAATATATTTTGGATGCGATTAATCGTGTGACAGCACTGAAATATTTTATGTGTAGTGACTGCACATAATGTGTGACAAATCAGGATTTACAAAAAGATGTTTCGTTTCTTGCTTACATGCATGAAAGGATTTCATTTCATCCAAATGAATATATTTCACCCGTGAAAGAAAACGAACCATAAACGTTCTCAGTACAGTTTATCAGTTGATCAGCCAAAGTGATGATGTGAAAGTGATCATAAAGTCCCAGAGAGCTTCACGGAGGAGCATGTCTAACGCATCCTTCCATTTACTTCAAGACAGATGACAAGATCAAGAATGAGGATTAGGGATGGGTTACAGTTTAATACACTGGAGAAGATTTGTCAAAAACTACTCTGAACGTGTCTTTCGGGAATGTTTTATCAACATGCTATGGCTCCATGCTTTTAGTCAGGAGATACCTCTTCAACATGTGATGGTCCATGGCGTCTCCGAGGACGAGAGCTGAAGGGACGCGGTGGGTTTGTCGTGTGTGTGGTTTGTAAGACCGGTGAACTGATAGATAGAGTGGGATGTTAGCCCCAGGGATTTATAAAGTGTGGCACCAAAGTAGATTATGCAAATTGAACACGTTATCTTCATCGCTTCTGAAAATAGATGGGAAACTGAAAAGAACTGAAAATGAACTTGAGTGGAGTTCAGGGTGTGTTAGCAAACCGAAGGCCTCGCTCTCTCTCATTCTTTAATCAATTTCATGTGTATTTAACCCAAAATGAAGCCAGATTTCCACGAGACTTTGTAAAAGGACCTGAATCTCCTCTGCTATAAGAGTAAGGCTTCATTTCTTCATTTTCAACTTATTCAAGATTTGATCAAATATTTGTAATATTTGAAATATTAACTTGTTAGCAATAAATCAATTAATAAAAATAACAGCAATATTTATTATTAGTATTATTATTATTTAAAAACTTTTAATAATAATAATAACTTTCGTTCACCATATGATACACAATATATTAACATTTAGTTTTATTTTAAACCTAAACCATCAGTATATTTCTAAGAATTTGACACATACTGTAGACTACATTTTAAAGCATTTTCCTTTTCCTAACTCAAGTAGATTGTCTTGCATCCACTGAATGCCGTGCAAAAATGCCTTCAAATTATTTTCAAAAAGATTGACGAGTATATTTTCCAGGATTTGTAAAGAGTGGAATCAAAGTGAACTGATCTGTCCTTATAGAAACTGCTGCACTGGATTCATCAGGATTCATAAGGTTTCATACGACTGCATTCACCGACAAACACATAGAGCCTCATCTCATTTTCACAAACAGCCGGTACTAGAAACTATTGTCGAGGCTCTTTCTGTGATTGGTCAACGATGTTTGCTATGACTGGACTTCAGCAACAGAGCTCGAGCCTTTGATATTTAACATACATGTGATTCCAGAGCCTTCTAAAAATAGGAGGAGGAGGATGACGGCTCTGGAGCGAAGGGCAAATGAGCTTCCTGCTCTCTGACCTCATCCTGCTCGGAGACACGAGGCACACCACATTCTTCTCAAAGGCCATTTCAAATGGCAACAGCATACACAGCCACGTTCATTAAACATGACAGAAAATAAGATATAATAATACACAAGTACAGTATTGATCAGAAGAAGTGATGAACAATTATAAAGAAAAGAAATAGGACCAAAACCTGGCGCAGGTCTTCAGCATTCATCCAGCTACGGTCAGTTCTACTGGAAATAAACACGGGAATGTGTTCAGAGACACTGCAGCAGACACCAGAAGATACCAGAAGACACTGCAGCAGACACCAGAAGATACCAGAAGACACCAGAAGACACCAGAAGACACCAGAAGATACCAGAAGATACCAGAAGACAACAGAAGACAACAGAAGACACCAGAAGACACCAGAAGATACCAGAAGACACCAGAAGACACCAGAAGACACTGCAGCAGACACCAGAAGATACCAGAAGACACCAGAAGACACCAGAAGACACCAGAAAACACTGCAGCAGACACCAGAAGACACCAGAAGATACCAGAAGACACTGCAGCAGACACCAAAAGATACCAGAAGACACCAGAAGACACCAGAAGACACTGCAGCAGACACCAGAAGACACCAGAAGATACCAGAAGACACCAGAAGACACTGCAGCAGACACCAGAAGACACCAGAAGACACTGCAGCAGACACCAGAAGACACTGCAGCAGACACCACAAGATACCAGAAGACACCAGAAGATACCAGAAGACACCAGAAGACACCAGAAGATACAAGAAGACACCAGAAGACACCAGAAGACACCAGAAGATACCTGAAGACACCAGCAGAGCTGCAACTTCCTCTGAACACACACTCACTCACACACACACACACACAAATACTCACACACACACACACACAAATACTCACACACTCACTCACACACACACACACTCACACACACCCCGTCTGCTAACTACTGATTCTCTCTCTGTATTCTGTTTATCTGGGTTCATATGATTAATGGAGATCTCTCGTCTTAGAATTGAAGCAGTGATAAGGAAAGAGGATTAGCTCCTGAAGGAGAGAGAGAGGAAAACTGAATAAAATGCACTTTTTTTCTGAGTGTTTTCAACATTTTTGGCCAGCGCTGAATAACCGAGTTCACTGCCGATCAACTCTACATCCCATCATTTCCTGGCTGTGTTTTAAAAGCATCTTCACACAGTGTCTGTTTTTAGAAGGTGCCATCCTCAGCTCTCTGCACTCTTCATCAGATCTTCTCTGATCCTCTGGGCGATCAACATTCAACTCTAAACACATCCACAGCTGTGTGACAATATCCTAAAGATCTCTGAAGATCCAGACGCAGAGCAGGGTTACTCCGTTTGACATCCTTTCCCCCGAGTCCCTCAAGGCTTTATACTGGGACTCGTCTCATTCTGCCTTGGACTCAAGACGATGTAAGGGACCGCCCTTACATCGTCTTGAGTCCAAGGCAGAATGATTATATGATTATATGATTTATGAATTAATATAAATAAATATTTGTGCATTGCAATTTAACATAGACTGTGAATACGAAAGAGAATACGCTTCTAAAAAAGTGTTGAATTCAACTTTGTTTTCAACTTCATAACTTATAAATGAACAATGAAATGATCTGAAAATACAGTATGTTTAGTTTGAAATATGAGAAGAAAAGCATAAATATTTCTTAATAAATTACCAGTTATATGAAAAATGGCTACATAAAAGGTTCAATTATTTCACAAATTCATTAAATGAATTCAGGTCATGATCATTTTAGTGTCTCCTGTGATTCATCGAGGCATTACCGCAATAAAAGCAATAAAAACTGCATAAAAAGTCAAAAACCTGTCAGACTGTATTGTTTTCTGTCTGTTTCTCTGACTCATATACTCTCAAACCCTTCTGCAAAATCTTTTGACTCTAGTATGTCAAAAAATAAATCAAATAAGTAACAGACTTCATCCAGTCTTCAGATGTTTGTTCTAGAAATGCATGCAAATAACACGATCAAAGTAATGAAGGTAAGAGATGTGATAACTATCAGTATAATCAGACTAAATCTGACTTTAACACGTGTGCGCTGAACCAGGAGAAGCTCAGGGGTCTCCGTCTCTCTGCTTTAGAGAGCTTCCCTTCAGAGCCGCTCGCTTACCTTCGTCGTGCATCCTCTGCAGGCAGAAAGTCAGGCTTCTCCTCCAGCTTGGCATGGCTGAGATCCGAGGACTGAGAGCGGCGCGTTCGGCGGAGAGAGGCGGGGACGGAGGAGGAGGAGGAGGAGGAGGATGAAGGTGGTGATGGACGGCGAGCGGCGGTCAGGTCCTGAGCTCCTCAGCAGACGTTCACACGCTCAGGAACGGCTCGGGTCTGCCTGCAGGAGGAGGAACTTTCTGCTATAAAACTGTGGTTTGGTGTGTATTGTGATGAAATGAAGGAAGCGCAAGTCCTACTGGCACTATTTCAGCTTAATGCAATTACAATAAAATATATATACAATCAAATTATATACATCATTTACTAAAATGTTTCATTATTTAGTATTTTGGGTTATTTGGTTAATTGAACCGTTTCAAACATTTGTTTATATATTTATTATATATATTATATTGAAAGAGTATGTTTTTATTGCAAACGTGTTTTTTGTCATACTGTGTTACGACCCATTAGAAATAGTGAGGCGCGAATAAGACGTTTTAACGGGGCTCCAGCCACAGTCCACAGACGAACAAACTAACATGAGAATTATAAGGTATTTATTGAGTTAACAAGTAATATTAATATATAGAAGGAGCAGTGATTTCAGAGAGACCCGAGGCCAAAATAATAAACCAAAAGAGCTTAATAAAATAAAATAAATTACCTAAGGATAAGGAAAAGAAAATACAAATCAACTTCCCTAACTCCCGAGGCAAAAACACATCGCCAAAATTATATGAAAAAAAAGGGAAGAACTCTCCTATACGCTCCAGAGTGGTTACTTAAACATTACACTTCTTTTGTTGTTAACTGAAAGGTAGGTGGTCTGTGGTGGTCTGTGGTGGTCTCCGGAGCTCTTCACGACACAGCCGCAAACAGAAGTGAGCTCGCCATGTTTTGGGAGCGCCGCCCTTTTAAAGGCGTCCCCGTCAGGATTCGACCAATCACGTCCCTCGAAGAACAGCCAATCCCTGCACACATACGTTCAAATACACAGACCCGATGCCGGGTACCACCTGTGATCTTATTTTTAACAAGCACCAAGCACATTCATTTATTTTTAATCAATATCATCTCAAGACAGTTAAAAACGCTACTTAAAAATAATAATGATAATAATATCACCATAAAGGTAGCTCAACAAATGCTGGAAATAAGTTATAAGTAAATTATATAATTAACTTAATTAGCTAATCAATAATTAAACATTTCTATGTTTGCATAGTTATTTAAAATGATTGCTGTATAAAGAATAATTGTTATATAATATGATAAACATGATAAAGAAGCACATGCCCTAATATAATAAAATAAAAGTTAAAATCATCTTTTTTGTAAAACAAACGCTACAATTACATTTTTAATAATTGAATGCTATAATTTATTATTTTAACATATACTAGTTAATTAACTTCGATACTATTTGTATTACTGAAAAATGACAAGTTTAACATTTTCTGTCATTATTACAATAAATTAGAACATAAGTATAACACAGCAGTTAAAAGCTTAATAAACGCATACATAATATCACAATACAAAAAAAAGAAAAAAAAGTGCTTTTAATGTTCTGCAAAATATGGTTGAACAAATACAAGACTTAAACTACAGTAATATCTGCAAAGTCTGATCTTGTAATCGTCACAGAAGAGGAGTTCTTGTTCTCGTGCTGCTGTGATAGGAGTAAAGAACACTAAGTGCTGCGCGCACGCACACACACTCACACACACACTCACGCACACACACTCACGCACACACACTCACGCACACTCTCACACGCACACACTCACGCGCACACTCTCACACGCGCGCACACACGCGCGCACGCACACACTCACACACACACACACACACACACACACACTCACACACACACACTCACACACACACTCACACACACACACACACACACTCACACGCACACTCACGCGCACACTCACACGCACACTCACACTCACACACACACACACACACACACACTCACACACACACGCACACTCACACTCACACACACTCACACGCACACTCACACACACACTCACTCACACACACACTCACACACACACTCACACACACACACACACACTCACACACACACACACACACACACACACACACACACACACACGCACACACACACACACTCACACGCACACACCTCAAAACAGGAAGTCAAGCTGTGGGTGTGTGCTCCTGATCTTCAGGTCACTCAGACTCTTCTTGGAATAAAACACAGAGTCAGGTCAACACCAGACGCTCTTGAACCCGTGTCCAGAGAACTGCTATGCGCATGCTTTTTATTCATACATTTTTATACTATCTTTAGAATTGAATTTCATGCTTTTGGTAAACCATTAAAATCTTTTTCTAAACACACACAGAAGTCGTAGTTCACCTCGGTCTCAGGTGGACGTGGATTTCCTTCACAGGATAAAAACTCTACTTTATTACGACCGTTTCTCTTAATTGAGATATTTCTCACTGTTTGCACGTTTTTATTACATACAGCAATTCTAAAAATAACATCTCAAGCTTATCATGAATTCTGGGTTTATACCTTGACGTTCTTAACTTACAGATCTTCAGAGAGACTTCACTGAAAGCTGGAGAGAAATTGTACAATAAAGTGTTAAATAAGCTCTTTAACAAAAACATATTGGTAACCAAACAAAACCTTTTTGAAATTGTACAAATTTATATTTTATTTTGCAACGTGCCGAATTCCTATTAGTTCGTACGAAGGAGCACCTCTGAACCTAAACTTGACAGGAAACACACACACAGCTGAGTTTAATACTTCTTATCCTATTTTAATCTCTGAATCACATTATCACTCTCAAACATACTTTTGTTAAAGCTGCGCAAAATCTGATGTAAAAAAAACACAATTTATTAAATTATATTTCTTAAGAAGAAGAAAACAAGTTAGATATATTTTAATATAGAAACCTTTATTCTTCAGCGGTCGTGTTGAAACACACTAAAGCCGGCTTTTATCAGCTTCTGTGTTTGACTTCTCTGTGAATGACACGTTAAGAACGATCAGAAATAATCCTGTTTGGAGGAGACCGGGAGGAAAGTGAAAGTCTTTGAGGGCAGGAGGACGTCTTCACTGCTCGTTCTGCTGGCCGTCTGTGATGGAGGTCACGACCCCTTGACCTTTGTTGACGTCACTGATACAAGCCCACTGTCCGTCCACAGACTCCTTCCACAGGGTCACCTGACACCAAACACAGCATGGGATTAAACGCTTTCCAGATCTAGAGGACAAACCCAGCCTCGCTTGCTCTGCAGTGGATGGGTGCCGTCAGAACAGCTGAGGAACATCACACTAATCCACTCCAGCTGTTTAGAGTTCACTGACGGCACCCATTCACATCCATTGAGGAGCCAGTGGCGTCATTTCTGATGAAGAACCTAACTCTTGAACAGCCTGAGGGGAAGTACTATCTCTTTTCTAGGTTAACTAAAACGGTCTAGAAGCGCTTGAAACTTTAATGAGTAGATCTGAATCACTTCATTCACTACAACTTCATTTCTATACGAAAGCAAAAAAATCACATGCAGTTAAAATAAATGTATATAATATATCAGGGGATATGAACCACAGTCTTCTTTCTTCAGCGTTTAATATTATTGAACTTTACTATGAACTAGTAATAAGTTTTAGTGAAGCTTCAAGCATTGCTTCTTTTTTTTAATCATGCTTCACGATAGACAGGATTCATAACAGCTGATAAAAAGATGATATTCAGTACTACTATCAGAGTTTTCATGTCTATGTGATGGTGTTTGGAGAGACGGGATAGCGCCCCCTTCAGCGAGAAACAGTAACTCAATCCTTTCAAAGTCATTTTTACAACACATTAGAAACGAGTCAGAAAGCAGCTCCGTTAGATTAAACATGACTTCCTGTTCCTCGTCTCTGAGGTAAGATCACTGGAAGGCCTTGAAGAGCCCGGTCAGGACTGTATGTAACCTGCTCTTATTCTCAGAGCGCTGTGAATCATTACTGGACTCCAAGACGTCTTGAACCCATGAACCCAGCAGAGCTTCAACAGAGAGTAAAGGATGCTGGAAAACACCGCGGAGACCAGGACTTGACGCTGGAGGTCAGTGGATCAGAGAGGACTTCTCAGAGAACGTGATGACGGCATGAACCTGGAGCTTATAGAAACACTGCTCTTTTAGGAGCACTACTGCACTTCTCATTAGTACTTTACAGTCGTCTTACTAACACTTCAACATTTACACATAAACATTTTTACGTGTGTGTATACACTTCATACATATACATATACATATATATATACATATACATATACATATTATATACATATACATATATACATATACATATATATACACATACATATATATATATATACATATACATATATACATACACATATATATATACATATATCTATATATATATATATATATATATATATATATATATATATATATATATATATATATATACACACTGTTTAGATAAATATATGGTTGCATACATGTTGTTTATATATATATATATATATATAATAAATATGTGTGTAAATAAAATCTCTTTTCTTTCTGTGAAGTGTATTTTCAGCTTCCCGATCCTTCAGAAATCATTCTAATATGCCGATTTGCTTATTTACGATTATTTTAACAAAAAGTCATGTCAAAGGAGGTTTTTAAATAATAATTTAGACTACATTTATGTACTATTTTTCCTTCTTTTCCATATTTTTATTCTGATTTGAGCGGCTCGAGGCACACACCTTGTTATCTCCTCCGGACACGGCCAGGATGTTCCCGGTGATGGACCAGCTCACGTGCCACACCACGTCACTGAACTTGTGCAGGAGTTTAGCGGTCCAGGTGTTCCCGGCCGGGTCGTCACACGTCCAGATGAACACACGGCCGTCCTGCGAGGAACAGAGCACAGCGTCAGGCGCCGGCGGCAGACCCGGGACGTGAGGAGAGCGTGAGACGCACCTGAGAGCAGCTGGCGATGGTGCTGGACGGCAGGCCGATGGACGGAGCCCAGCCCACGTCTCTCACCCAATCGCTGTGAGCCTCCAGCTTCTGGTCCTCCTTCCACTGACCGTCCTCTTCTCTGAGGACACAGACGCTCGTCAACAACAGGCCGGCAGAGCACTGACCCAAATACATCACACTAGGCGTACAGTTTGAAAGAATTAAACATACATGCATGCAAGTAAAGATACGTAAAGACCACGTCTCATGAGAAGGTTTTGTAAATTTCCTACAGTAAACATATCAAAACTTCATTTCTGACTAGTAAACGAGCCTGCGGGTGATTTTTTGCTCGCTCATGTTCCAGATCTCTTCCTAAGAGTAAATACAGTCTGATCCTAACAAAGCAGACGTCCGTGTTCTCTAACCCTAACCTGAGCTCTCCTGAGATCTCTCTCTGTACTAGATGGTGTGTAGCTGACAGCAGGTGCTCTCTAAAACGAGCTCTGCACTCACTTCCACAGCTTGACCAGATTGTCACAGCCTCCAGACACAAATCTCTTGATGTAGTTGGGCTT